>NW_017536984.1:187904-197697 GCF_001853355.1 Bactrocera latifrons | reverse complement strand
GGGGATACCGTTTTGAGTCAATTTGGCGCTAACAACTGTTTAAGGTTTTGGAAAAAACGTTGGCACAAGAAAATTGTGACCAAGGAGCATTCCATCCATGAGAATGACATATATTTTAAAGAATAAATTAAGAATTCTCAAATTATTATTTTTTGCTCATAGTACATWTGTATATAATTTTTTTGTATAATTCTCCCAGTCAGATATCAGTAAAAACTAAAATGAAGGTTCGCACATGAACACCAATACTTGCGCTCGGCATTATTTACAGAAAATGGTATGGTATGTATCTACGTCGCTATGAATAAGTTCAAATATATATGTACAAAATACACAATATACTATATACACAAAAAAATATGACAAGAATTATTGATTTTTTAATGTGCATTGGCATTACGAGTGTGCTGTTTCATGTAAAAAATGCAGGACATATTGTAATTTACAACAGGCGATAACAACCGGACTAGTCCCAAAATGACCGGTCTTGTATCAACTGAGGAAATATTTCTTATTGATATGTTGTTTTATTGTATTATTTGATTTATCCATAATTCAATATTTTCTACAAATAAAGGACAAAAAATGTCAAACCAGAGACTGCCATATGCAAATTTGAAATGTTTTAAATTATATTTAATATGCCAAGAATTTATGTATATTTTTTATACGGTTTATTTCAAAATGAGCTTGATGCTCAGTTTTCCTATTTCAAACTGGTACGAGACTGGTGCATTTCCGACCGTAATCTGTAATAATTGTGGAGTATTTTTTATAACTAGTTGATTTGACTGCAAATATCGATATTAATAATAAATAAATTAAAATAAAAAAATTGAAACTTTTGAGTTGAATTATTAAAAAGGTTTAGAATAGAATGTAAAGAAAAAATTGCAGTTCAAATACTTCAAATACAATGTTTTTTAAGAGGGTACCTTATTGTACACACATTGAGACACTTAGCACTTCTGTTTACCAAAGCTGTGGCAGTTGCACAATCTGCACAGAGAAAAGTTAATGAACTGATGACAACTATACGAATACACCACTCAGTGTTCATAGAAATAGGTAGTAAAATATAAAGGATGGCGAGACAAGCATTCGAAAATGGTATCGACTTGCGAAAAAACCGGTTCAAAAACTACGAAAAATTCTGACTCAACTAACCTAAAATAAACCAAAACAGAAAACAGAATCTATGAAAATAGCTTACAAATACACGATTTGCAGAAGCGATTCAAGTTGAATTGAAATGAAAAGAGCAAGCGGACGAAGAAGAACAGAGCGCASCTGAGAATAAGAGCTTAGAACGCATCTTCGTTGAAAATACTGGTAGCTTAGGAAAAAAGTCATGCTAAAAATCTGTGTGTGTGAGATTTTAAAACATATCTATGTGTGTGTATATACGTATATATGTATGAATGTAGGAAATAAATTCGCTCGTACAAAACTTTCGAGATATGGGCTTCGTATAAATGTGTGTGTATGTATGTATGTATGTACGACTAAGAATTTTCAGATGAATGAACTTTAAGCCTTACAAGCTATTAAMAATATCCGAAGGCATACATGTGTATAAATGAGTATGAATGTATAAAATTTAGACTTTATATGTATACATATGTATGTATGTATTAAAGGCCGATGTTCCGTGAAAACAAATTTTCGAACGCGCAGCAACAACAGTAATTTTGGACTAATAAAAGATATACAAAAGATTTATGATATTTAAAAATGGATAATATAAATATTTGGTAGTCGAAAAAGTATTTTTGTATTTCTTATCAAACTTCAATTAATTTTTTTATATTTATACTAATAAATAAACAAATATGTACCACTTTGGTCGACCACTTTTTTCCATTTTAGTGTAAATCGAAATTTCGAAATTTCCAGAACGGAAGTGAGCGAACCGTTGTTGTGATACACCAACTGATACGGCATGGTCTCAGTAAGCTTCACAAATGTCATTGGTGGCTTGCTTGGCATTCTTMMCTTTTTTATACCGAAATTTCAAAATATAGCGAATTKCTTCATTGTTTTACTAATTTTTGACCAGCTGTAGCTTTTTTCAATTTTCCTGAATTTTAATATTTTTGTTTGGTTAAATGAAGATTAAAATCCCACCTTTTCAACATTATATGATATGACACAATGTGATTGGTAGCAGTGGAGATATACGACTGCAACGACATCTATTGACAAAATACGAAAAGACTTTTTCGACTACCCAATATTATCTAATATCTCGCACAATTCGAAGTTGACTTAATATTTAGTCAAATTATAAAACTACTTTTTCATTTGGAGCTTAGCTTTTTCATTTTCCTTGCAGCTTGGGTGTGTACWTGTGGGATCAAAGATTTTTTGTCGGGTTTCTTCTAATTACCTTCGCCTTCCATTCCCTTATGCGAATTGCACCGAATCAAAATTCAGAAAAGTACGTCGAAAGTAGAAATGCTAACGCCAGTCAAGGAACACAATCAATTTCAGCTAAAAGTCCCTTGAAAGTTTCTATTTTTCTATTATAAATGCCACTAATTAAATATATTTTCTTAATAAATAAAAGTTAAATCATTTTATTTAATTACACTACGTTCTCTGGGCTGTATACGTTCTCTTYAACGAATCTATAGTCAACGTAACGACGAAGTTTTGCTTCTCATTCGTTTGGCAATGTGTGAGTGCAGTTAATTTTTTTTATTTATATGTATCTGCGGCCTTCGCTCTGTGTAACGATTTATCATCATGTTTGTTTTGATTCCAACTTTCTATGCAATCGACAAGAGAGAATGTCTAAAATATTCAACAAGAGCTCATGGTTGTGCGGCAATCAGCTGTTGCTGTAAACACAACATGTTGCAAACAGCTGCTCGAACAAACAGTCTGAACGGGAAATAATTGGAACTGCTGTAAAATTGAGGAATTTGTGGGAGCGTAATACAGAAATTATCAAAATTGTTTATGTATATTTTTGTAATATACTATACACATTCATTTAAAAGTAATGACGTCAGTAATGTACTGAATAATAATATTAAGGTATGACATAGGAATTTATCACTAATATGAAAATATTTTCCAAATGGTTGTGACATAGTTTAATGTTTGTCGAAAGATTCTAGTTCTACTGGTTGATGATTGCTTACTTTGGGAAACAWGAATTAGAAAGAGCCTAGATAAAGCTGCCAAGGGCTTATGAATTCACAGATTGTACAATTGTTTTGGAAATGAATAACTGCATTCAATGAATTCATAAATTTAATGTAATCGTTACAAAAACCAATATACAACTAGTTTATTCTTCTTTATATATTTTATTCTTTATAGCAACGCATATTTCCTTTTTAACCTGTTGGACGTCGTAGCAACGGTCTTATCCTCTCGTCCGTGGCCGATTTGCGTACTTCTAAAATCACATCAGTCTAMTCTGTTGTGCTTTGCTCGTGGAATTTCATTCAACAATCCATCAAATTGTCAGCCGTCCGCTATGAGTTTAAAGCTATTTTACGGGAAATCCGTTGCTTTTGGAAAATTATATTTTCTATCTCTTTATATTCAACGAGTTGGTTCACTGTTTTTTCCGAAACCAAAGAAACATACACTCTCTCGTGTATATATATTTTGTGTGGGTGATGCGCGCGCATAGAATACCCGGTCGGAATGGGAATTCAAATTTTTTTCTATTATTTTGACACTTTTACAACATGTTGCTGCTGATTATTATCGCTTTGTTTCCCTAACGGTCATTTGTATCATCTAAAACTAATCGAGATAGATATGGACATATAAAAATGTATAATATAACGGCACGAGTTGAAACTGGGGTGACTGTCTATCCGTCCGTCTGTCTTTGCAAGCTGTAACTTGAGTAAAAATTAAGATATCTTGGTATACATGTCCTTTGGCACCATAAATATTGTACACAGGCGTAATCGGATCGGACACGCCCAAAAAACGTCATTAATCGAACACCTATAAATTGTCATAACTAATCCGGAAAGMAAGATACAAAACTRTAATTTGGTRCAACGAATTRYAATAATAAGTGGATTTGATAGTAATCACGTATCTCCGGACCAATTCGACCAATTTCAACCAAATTTGGTGCACAGATTGCTTTGATATTCCCATGTTCCAGTTTACAAATGAAGTACCCAATTATATAGCGATCTAAAATTTAGAGAAAATTCCCTTCTGAAAATAATATGTCGGTATGTCAAATATTCGTTGAATCGCGTACAACCAATACYCACCTACATTACAGAAAGAGTTTCAAGMYTCCGTAGTCGAARTAGTCTTTTYGTATTTTCATTGGTGGCTTTCGTGGCATTCCTCCCTTTTTATATAAAAATTTCAAAATATAGCGAATTTTTTCATTATTTTCATCCATTTTTTTGGTTAAATGAAGCTTAAAATCTCACCTTTCCAACACTACGTGGTCACAATGTAATTGGTCTATCTATTGACAAAATACGAAAAGACTTTTTCGACTGCCCAATATTTCTTTTAAACTATTTATTTTACAGTATTGGAATGTTAAATACTGTAAAATATAAAAGTTAAGAGATTTTTGAAAAATATCAATGTTAAAAATATAACAAATCCCACGCACAATTCCAACTGGGTCTGCAAAGGCGCATATACGTACACACTTATATATATATGCAAGTGCTCTCGTTAATATAAAAATATGAAAACCACTAAAATGAAAAGTGTATCCACTGATGCTGCAGGAAAAGTGAATTGTTTGGAAAATTACTTTTTTGTTTCATGGCAATATTTGTTGGCCACAGTCGTTTGCACGCACCGCAAGTGTCGTCGCGCTTTTCTGCTGTTTCATTCGAGTGCTGGTCGTAATTTTTAAAGTAGAAGAAAATTTTACATATGTATAAAAATTGTATATTTGAAAATTTGTGCTTGTGTGCAGTAAATTTTTGTAAGGAATTTTTAGCACTATAAAGAAAAATAAGTTTGTTTGCAAGTGAAAAAAAAAGTGAAACTATGAAAATATTAACCGATAGCCCAAGTTGCTAGAGTTTTTTCACATTTATTGTAATTTCAATTATAATAWATAACAATAATAAARTGAAAATATTTAAGAAAGTCATTTTGAAATTATTGTCTTAAAGCTATTGTCAACTAATAATTGTCAGTAAATAAAAGTTTTTGATCATTATTTATGATATTGAAAATAGTGCTTTGCAACTAAGTTAAAATGAAAAATTTCAATATAAAATAGCAAAGGAAAAATTGTCATATGTATATATTATGTATACTATATATATATATGTAAGAGAGCTAAAGTGTAAGAATCATTATAATTTACATCAATATGCGTGTAACTTAGTAAATGTGTGCTTATAAGAAGCTGAAATATATTTTAATGTGTGTATATAACATATATATTATGAGAATTAAAGTATATTTCTAAATGTTCATATATATCCTCAGTGTTTATGTGCGCACAGTGTTATTGAAAAATTAAATAAATTAATTGCAATATAAATATAACATGATGACAATAAATTACCATATAAAATATAACTTATTTGTAAAATATTAATGTTTACTAAAAGCAGTGTTTTTCTTCATACAAATATTGTTACAAGATTTATGGAAGAAAATAGAACAGTTGACTACTATAATATACCAACAAAAGCACCTATAAAAGTAAGAAAGGTAAGMTACTGGAAAAGATAATGACACTTTTTTTGAATGATAATTTTTTTAGCTTATAGCTGTTCTAAAAGAGACAATTTTTTTTTTCTCGTACGAATGGTTATTTTCAGCTTTAGATTTCGAATGTTGGAGGCTTTTTAAATAAAACTCARTGAATTCAGTGGCTTTTTAATATATATATATATGTATAATTTGTAAATAGTAATTAATTTTGTCTGCCAATTGCTTACATGAGACAGCAACTATGCTTACTCTGCCCTCGGACAATATGAAGTTGGTGGTACAGCTTGGTTACTCATACGCCTCGTCGTACTACCTTTGATCATACATAGAGAATATGAATGTAGACATATAAATAATGCTTGTGGGAGTATAAATAATGATTGATTTATGAATTTCATATTTATTATTATGATATATTAGCGCCGGTTGCTTACCTGTTCTGCGTGTCTGTAAATCTACGTTCTCTCACGTGTAAAAGATTTTAGACCAATGGATTTGTGGGCGTAAGCGGTATAGATTGAGTTAAAATTACTTAATAAAAAMTTTCACTAAAGTTAATAGCGCATAAAAAGCTTTATTAATGAGCTACGTTCTTATAATAATTCTTAGTTAATTTCATTGTAGTGAAAATTGAAAATTCACTTTTGTTTACGTTTACTTTTTACACTTAACTCAATAAAAATAAAGCGTGCGTTGGGTGTCGATGATTAGCTGRATAAATTGTTTTCACTAAGCTAAAAATTAGAAGTTTAGAATTATGAACAGTATGCGTTATTAAGAAATCAAAATAGGAAATAAAAAACAATAAGCAGATTATCCAATGGCAATTGGTCTTGCCGCTGCGCCATTGCTGGATTCTCTGGCAGGTGTGCAAATAAATTCTTAAAAGCCATTCCAAATTTATGCAGGTGAACTTGGGAAAAGAAAACAATGACTAATATACATATATTCACAATATAATTATGAATATTTGGTACAAATGAAAGTTGTTGTTTTCTTTCAATTTTTTTTAGATTTACTAAACATTTCAATCACACGGCATTGCTTAGGAATTAAATAGCAAAGGTAGGTCACAGAATATTCCTGATGAAAGTTCAGTTCAACAGYATTTCTTTCTTCTCGTTAGGTWAGGTTAATCTGGTAGGCYATTAAAYCCCGCATATACTAGTTTGWTCCTTTGCGATACCAGATGGAGTTCACTTGCTAAGTGCTAGACGAATGATTTACGATGACTGCGCTTGACGAGAATTTTAGCAGACTCTGCGGCCTCCCTGTCGATATTTCCTTCAGTGTATCATACTGTGGCGACCCCAGATGCCCACAACGTAATCTTGCCTGATCTAGGTATTTCCTGCAGTCTACAAGACTTTTGACGTAATGCACCCGGGTAACTAGTTCCATCGTGTTTTGATTTTCCTTRCCATGCTTCTGTCAAGATCGTCGTATAGACAATTCATGGRTTTCCCAATGTTGATCACGTTTTCGGATGTTAGCATCACACCAGTCTTGGCAGTCTCGTTCACTATTTCATTCATGCCTCGATGCCTTTGTGTCCTGGCACCCAGTAGAAGTGAAATTGCTTACTTTTGGCAACACTTTCCCCTGCTGCCCTGCTTCCCAAAACACTTTTGCCTATATGGGATATGGGGTTACTGCCTTGATTGCTACTTGACTGCCTACGTAGATGTTGACTCTGGATTGAAATATACTGCAGTGGTCCGGCAAATTAAAAGGCTGCAACAGTTCGCTGTCCAAACTACCCCAAGGTGTGGTCCTTGGGAGAGAGTTGTGTCCCATTTCTAGAAGGGAACTGAATTTTGTTCATTGTTGTGAACTCAAATATATCCGTTTTCTCCGGGTTAAACGCAATACCTGCTTGCGATGCCTCGTTCTGGACTGTATTGAGAGTGGTGGTCATAATACTGCCATTGGTCTGTAGACATCTACCAGTTATTAAGATGGCAATGTAGTCCATATATGTCACTACCTTAGCGGCTTTGCCTTCCAYGTTCCGTTTATTCACCACTAATGTCCATAGAAGCGGATATAGCATTTCGCCTTGAGGAGTACCTCTGCCGAATTCCTTGGTTATATTAGCGTCGTCCTATTTTGGTTTTAAGCGTCTAGAGATTCAAAGGCTTCTGATTCAGCATTGTATATCAGGATCAACACGTATGGACTGACTAAATTCGACTTTTTTCGAGAATGAGTCCCTTATTGTTACGTACAGTGTTGAGTCTTGGTGCATATTCTTCTAGTGATAGGGATATGCTATGTAACTATATATGTACCTGATCACCCTCAATACGCTCACCGTTCACCATTCATAAGTAAAGCCCATCGTTCAGGCTTTTTAATCTGCCTGGAGGAAGAAGTATCTTCGCTTCTTTTAATAGGTGATTATTGAAACTGTTATATGGAAAATAGTCCAACACAATTTGTTAGCTTCTCATCCATAACAGCAAGTTCGCAGAAAATCACTTCACAACCTTTATGACTTAGTATGTACTTAATATATCCGTCTGCTATGCAAATGTATATACTCAAACATAATGTTTACTTTCAGTTTATGAGTATTTATTACCAGAACGTGCATGGAAATGATATTTTAAGCTTTAAAATGGAGATTAATAAAAATTGTGAATTATGAATATAAATAATACGAAGTGTGGAAAAGTTAAGTGCGGGTGTAACCGAATATTTTATATACAAGTATATGTACCATTTGATCGACCATTGCCATTTTTCCTCTAGAGCTTTTCTGCTTWCTCRKYGAAAAACTGCGAGAAGTAATTTTCACAAACTTCTCGTGAAGAAAACTTTACTCAATTAAGGGAGTTCTGCTTTGACCGAAACAAATGGTAGTCCGATTTTGCAAGGCTCCATCAAAACTTCCCAGCCAAGCTCTCYCAGTTTTTGCAGAGTCATCAAAGATGTTTGTGATCTAGCGTTGTCCTGATGGAAGACGAAGCTCTTTCTGTTCATCAGTTTTGGCCGTYTTTTTCGATTACTTGCTTCAATCTCAGGTCTGTTGTTGACAGTAAAATGTAGAATAAATCGTTCAACCAGGCTGGAGCGGCTCATATGGGATGATTTCTTTCCTATTCCACTAAACACCAAGCATAACCTTTCGAGGCGTCAATCCTGGCTTTGCGACCATTTGTTGAGCTTTACCACGTTTGGACCATGATCTTTTTCACATATTATTGTCGTACTTGATTCACTTTTCGTCTCCTGTTACCATTCGCTTTATAAATGGTTCGATTTCATTTCGTTTCAGCAAAGAATGGTAGATGTTAATTCGGTCCATTAAATTTTTCACAGACAATTCATGTGGTACCCAAACATCGAGCTTCTTTTTGTAAGCAGCCTTTTTTAAATGGTTCAAAACCGTTTGATAACGAATGTTAAGTTCGTTAGCGATATCATAGCTGCTTATGTGACAGTCCTGGTCRATGTCTTCTATAATTTCAACGACTTTTTCAAAGATAGGTCGACCGGGGCGAGGTGCATATTTCACATCGAAATCAGTGTTTATTTATCCAGCGAAAATCAGCTTCGCCACAACAAAGTGTTAATGCCGCCAATCAAGTATCAAATTAGAAAACATCAGAATGTCGAAATGCGTGTGCCGACTTGAACCACAACAACTGTCAGCGCATATCGGGGCAACATAACGAACAAATAGTTGCGCCGACATGTTTATTTATTTTGTCATTTCATGCCAACAAATACAACTATTTTGTATTACAAATATGTATAATGTAAATAGCAAATTTGAGGTTATGTCTGTTTTGAAATGAGATGCAAAACAGAACAAATTCTCTGTTTTCTACGTTTACCCAAAAACTTTTTGACATGGACGTTATTTGTTTGAGTTTAAAATTTGTTCTATACTTTTAACTCTTTTAGCTTAATGCTTAAAATTATTTATTTGCTCAAAACAGAATGTCATATTTTGACCATAAAATGCTTATGCTTAACGGTTTATTATTAAACATTTGAATCTGGGCTCAGAGATAAACGAAAAACTTGAGACTTACGAATCTAAATCGTTGTTCAAAAACTATTATAGGCTTCAGTTTTAAACAAAAAAATTATTAATTGC
>NW_017536984.1:185900-187244 GCF_001853355.1 Bactrocera latifrons | reverse complement strand
TCAGCGCCAGTAAAAATACGTTTCAGCATTGTATCAAAGACGTTAGGGCGACGTTTTTTTCGAATAAGTTAAGTGATTTTGGAACCAATAGTCCTTTCACTTTTCTCAGGCCCAAATGATCTTGGAAAATGGCTTTCACTTATCCTTTCGATATTTTAACGATGCTAGTAAGATCTCTGACAGTTAATCGTCGATTTTCAAACACATATTCTTTCATTTTTTTGACTTGTAGATCATCAGTTGATGTCGGTTGTGGTCCTAGACTTGGACCGCTTACAACGACGCGTTCTTGACCCTCCTTGAATAATTTGTAACAATCAAAAACACTTGCTCGCGAAAAAGAAATATCATTGAAGACATTTTCTAACTTTCCGAATGTTGCGTCACCAGAAAATTGATTCCGCTCACAAAATTTAATGGAACTTCTTTGTTGAATACTTTTGTACTCCAGAAAGATAAGCGTGTACTTTTGACAGTCATACCAATCTAGAAAAAAAATTCGACGAATGGATTTTCGCGCGAAAKTTTAATTAACAAAAGAAATAAAAATCGTAATTTTGGAGAAAGAATTGCTATTTTAATTAAAAGGCTCATTTTTCAAAAATTAAACTTGTTTTTGGTTGTTCATTACCAATCTTTCGACTGAAATTGTATACCCGAATGTAGCACATCAGACTTTTGAATATAATATACCGAAATTCCATATATAAACACGTACTTCTTCAGCGTTTGAATAATTATTATGTTCAATCTTATTACTATACAAGTACGAGAGTACTATACAAGTCAGAACCATCGTCCTTCTATTACTTCTTTTATTGCCTGCCATGCATTCAATTCAGCGTCAATCAAAATATTGTTGAATGCGTCASTTTTAATCAGCTTTCGTATATCTGGACCATTTAGTACGCCTGATTGGAAAAAAATAATTTGTTAAGATGGAAAACCATGGGAGATAAGGAAAAAATTTAAAAGTTCATAAAAAAAACTGACACATACGAACGCCAAACCCTTTGAGRGTTTTACTATACTGACCTAGTACCATCACCCCGACTTGGAATTTCCCACCAGATTAGCTGTTGTACTGTGTAATCTGTTTTTATAACCAGGACCTAACTGACAAATAGTTGCTAACCAGACATTGAAAGAACGGCTCAAATGTTCTATTGAATTTGTGAGATCATACTCGGAGGTGTGATATTGCAAAAATTACAAAAATATAATAATTAACAAGTAAGGAAGGGCTAAGTTCGGGTGTCACCGAACATTATATACTCTCGCATGATAATGTGATAATCGAGATTTCAGGCGTGGTTGTGAACCGATTTCACCCATATTTGGTAC
>NW_017536984.1:177347-185110 GCF_001853355.1 Bactrocera latifrons | reverse complement strand
ACTTTGTTGCGAGAGTATAATTAACAATAATTATTCTACAATGGAACTCGACTGAGTCTTACTCAGATGATCAGCTTATTGTGGTATTTAAAGTAAAGAAGAACCCAAAAATATGCGTAAAATTGGACTTCAAACACGCCTTTTTCCTAAATAACGCAATTTTTAATTTTCTCTAATTCTTTCGACAGCACTAAAAGGAAATCTAGCTCCCTAAAATGTAATAATTTCGTTTTTCGAATTTAACCCTGCCATACTTCATCACATGGAGTTCATACAAACTTATCATTTAAGTAATTTAATAACATACAAACTTATCATTTAAGTAATTTAATAACAATAGAAAATTTAATAACACGAGAAGTTTCTAAACTTTATCAGAATGATAATATAAAGTCAAACACATGTCTTCCTTGATCCAGTTACTAGTGACTGACCGCCGTCGTCTGACTGCTGACAGCTGCTGTCTAATGGTTGGCGCGCACTTGTCAAATAGATAACTGCGCTTAGTACCTGGCCGACTGAAGCGCAATCACTTCAATGCGGTGCCCTCACACAAAAGCATTTTATCAAAAATTTTTTATCACCGTCCAGTGGGGAGTAGCACAGAGATTTGTCGTTTGTGACAATTGCGTGTTATCGCTGCAAARTATTTGTTGTTTTCTTGAAGAGTCTTTCGCTGTTTTGGTGATAAATTTTTTCAGAGTTTAGTAAACGCAGCTTTATTTATTATCTTTCACAGTATTATTTCGCTTTGTTTTTGCTACTTTAAATATGTGTATATGACCTAAACTATCTTCTTATACACTTTCATGTGTATGATTGTAGTTATTTTTAATGAAATTATTTTATTCTTACTGTGCTTTTGCTTTCGTTATTTASGTTTTAGTCATGTGCTTAGATTTTTTTTTGATAAATACTCGTTTATAAATAYATACATATGTACACGTATGTGAATTTATTTGTAAAAAATTTGCGTCTTTGCACACCACTCCCAAYTAATGGCACTGTAATGGAATTTTACATAACTTTGATATGAGATTGATAGAAGTTTTCAAGTTTCACATATTAYTAATGAGTTTTTGAGGAAAATATTAAATTTTGACATTCAAAGAAGGGYGTATTATTACTAGTGCCTCAAAGTTGACATCGCTTCATATCACACTTACTTAATTTCTCAGTAATAGTTCTGATATCTCTTTAAAATACTAGTCATAAGTGTGAAGTTGTAGATCGCTTGGTAAATTTTTATACCTATTTTGTCACCAAACTGACGGCAAACGTTGCCCTACTTCAAACCTGTATGAACCAAACTAAAATTCTGTGTGGGACTCACGGACCTATGAATTTATAGAGAGAGCTACTTGGATGATGTTTACATTCGATGAGAAGGTTAGAAGGCTAGAAGGCTCATCATCACCCTTACGGTATTTGTTTATGTTAGGAAAAAAGTAAATGGAAGCCACAGCCAATATAGTGCGGATAATGTTTTAGCTCCACTTGGTGTTTGGAAGCATTCTATTTGTGTATTTACAGAAGAAAGCACCGAATAATGAAGCTTTCACATATTAGCCTCTAAAGAGTTCTAGTAATTTTTTTTGTTATTGCTTTTTAAATGTTTATTRTTTTAGTTTTTAACCCTAATGGGTTCTTCTAATCTTCTCACTCATAAATACTATTTGCATATAACGAGTTTCCTCTGTTGATAAGTTTATCTCAAATATAATTTACTCGCTAAATTTCATTCGTAAATAATTTAAGCAGTAATCAGTGACGCTAGTACTGCAGACGAAGCTAATTACCGCTGCAATGAACAAAACAAAAAAAAATAAAAATAAATAAATAAATAAATAAAAACAACGTTAATTTATTATACCCTTTAAAAATACAAAAGATTCCTTACAATAACTTTGATCGGTTAATTTATAGTGTATGRCAGCTATATGTTAAAAGAAGTTCTATGGAGTTTGCGTCATTTCCTTAAGTGGTTATTTACAGTTAGACTTTTAAATTTTTTCTCAAAATTTTATTTTCTTAATATAAATATACTTAASAATACACACAGAAATTTTCATATCGTTCCGGTGAATATTTTCGAAGTTACGCGCAATTTTGAAATGGTGTTTCAGAGTGCTTAGATGTGCAAGACTGAACTTTAAACTCGTTTTTTCTCAAAATGCCGCTTTCAAAGTCAATGACCAACATTACTCGAAAACGACTAAAACGAGCTTCTCAAATGCATTTTTTAGTGATTAGTCGAAGATTTTTTTTCACCGATAACTAATTTTTTTATGAACAATTTTGCTGAGGGTATAAAAATAAACGAATCAAAATGGTTTCCCAGCACATATCAAATAGCTAATTTGCAAATTTTATACGCATTTGAGCTAATTAAATAAGTGCACTCTCCACTGTATACTCGATTCATAAGAATGCTATYATTTCAGAAAGCAACATTTTGAAGTGGGCACTTATGCCATTATTTGCTAACATAAGTATTTACGCAATTATGCATATTTCTCTTGTTGGATGCATCTGGTTGTGGGCAGTTGTGRCAATAATGCATATAAATATAAAGACAGCGATAATTATTGTCTTATTGACTGTACTGTGTTTTTGGCTGAGATAGAAATTCATGTGCTGAAGTACGATGTGTTCAGTGGTGCTGGGGATAGCTGATGATGAGAATTTTTGTTCGCCATAAAATCTCCAAAGGAGTATTTTCAAGCATTTTTAATTTGCGTTATATCTTCATATCTGTTGAGGTTCTGGAGTTCCAAAAGTTTGTGCAAAGCTTGAACTTCAAATATGTGCATATGTTTGCCAATTTTCTTGCACTCCTGATTGCAGCTGAAAATGTTCAGCAAACTTTCTAATATATGATTTTAAGATACAGTTATGCATATAAAATCGATGTAAGTGCTCAAGCATATATCTGTTTATGCACCTATTATGTACAGTTTACATACGACGTCATGTGTTAAAGTGCCTCCTTATACTATGAGTATACTTGCTTTAAGATTATACAACTAGTTGTCTCATTTTTGAGAGCGAGTACAAAAGATATTTTATTTGAAAATTATATTGTGTAAAAAAGTTTGTTTGTTCAAAAAAGCCTCAATTTCAGGCATCAAATAGCCAGTTATCATGGCGTGGTAACGGTCGCCATTGCGAATTACGTTCTCATGGTCATCACATTTGAAGAAATAGGAACCGATAATTCCACCGGCAGCTCATCCAAGAAGAAAACTTACCTCGAAAAAGTGAGATCTTTTAGGAAATTCTCAAGAGCCCATAAAGCGAAGCGATGTTGAAAGGTCAAGCGGCTTCAGCTCCTGCACAAGCTTTATTTTGTACTTCTTCAATTCAAGATCTCGACGTAGAAAGCGTATGGACCTAACGTTAGTCTGAGTGACTGCCAACGGCGTTGAATCAACTCTCCATGGTCTTCGTGTACACTCTCAGCGACGGCTGATAAATTTTCTTCACTGCGTGYTGGACGTGGTCTATTCGGKCGAATATTATCCACTAAGGAATGCGGGGTCTCMAGTYGGRTTATGGTGTTGCGAATAGYACGCTCAGTGCGATTACGTTRATTATAAGTTGAGTGAMGTGCGCGAAATACATTCTTTACAGAACATGARYTTTCGTAATAAAATTGAACGATTTGTAAACTTTGTTYAGGCGTAAGTCTKTCTGTGATGAYATTCCAAACAATTGTGAACAAAATTAATTTGACAGCTTGACATGACTAACGCGTGATCTGTCAAAAAATMYTATWAAAGAGTAAATCTTGAATCACAGAGRAATTTCAGCGCAGTCAACACTTGTAGGAAGACTGTAAGCCCACTGGTAGGTCATCTCCGCTTGTCCATTATTTGGGTTGCCTATCACAGAAAGATTTCTGGAAACGAAAATGCAGACTAGTTGGCAATCCTATGAGCCTCCTTAGATGAATCCGAGGCCTWTGTAATACCGTGCTCGCTTCGAACGATCAAAAGAGAGTTGTATATGTATTTTGAACAAGTAGCCCTGCACAAGAGCAGATGGAACTCAATAACAAGCTGCAAAATAACAAAGCGGAAGCAGCAATTCAAATATAACCATGGGCCGACTGTTTAGGTTCAAATATAGTATATATTAGGGTGATTCAAAAAAAAAAAAATTTTTTTTTCGTTTGGTACTCTGAAAGATAGGTTCCTAGACACCTCTAAGGAAGCCTCTCCAAGAATGAGTTCTTAATTGTAACGGGAAGGTCCTCCTACTTACAGTTTTTTATTTTTCTCTTATTATCAGATAGAAATATTTATATCTCGCTTCCAACTACATCAAAAAATATATTGTTCCTTAAATTTTGTAGGAAATTAAATGCTTTACAAAAAAGGTCTCATATGATGTTTTCGTAAACCCAACCGCTTAAAAGATATTAATAGWTGAATTTTGATTATTTTTGGGAAAAATTTTTATTTCTTATAAATTTTATAACTCAATGAAAAAAAAAATCATTATGAATGAAACTCATTCATTCCCTTTTTAACTGCAAAATCAGCAAACAGAGGAAAGCAAAAGAAGTATTAAGTTTCACGATCAGAAGGCGTATGAGGAGACRCAATAATTTTACTACAGGGTCCGGCACTCGAGTTGTAACCAATCCGTTGCCGCAGCTTTGTTCTGGAGGCTGCTTTGAAGCCKTGGGCAAACAAACATTTCGGTCTCAAACCGTGGACGTTTCAACAAGACTCAGCACCGTCTCACAAACCGCGAGTGAACCAAGAATGGCTGAAAAATAACGTTCCGAACTTCATTACGACCACACAATGGCTCTCGAATTCACCAGATGCGAATCCAACGGATTATTCTCTCTAAAAAATACACCAATCTCGAGAAGCTGACGAAAGCCATTGTCCATGAGTGGTCCAAAATACCGGCAAGTCACATTCGGGCAGCTTGCGATTCGTTTTTTGACCGTCTCAAGACTATAGTTAAGGCAAAAGGTGGTCATATCGAGCAAAAGTGAAKTGGTTCTGAATTTATGATTAATTTCACACATTTTKTACTTTAAAATAAATAAAACTAAATTTCCAAACCGAATTTATGGCTTTTTTAATTGACACTTCGAGTGCCGAACCCTGTATACGTATACTCTCTCAACTCAAATCCTTTCGCTTGCTCAGATTGTCTTCATTGACGACTGTAAACATTTTGACATTTATGATATATTTGATTTATTTCGGGTTGACTAATTTAATACGTTATGTATTTTCCAAGAAATATACTATATGTATGCATTTCGACGGGCTTAAGCTCTGACGTCAAGGAACTGTGGAAAATCCTGTTTGGTTGAACGCAAAATATATTGCGCATGTGGATTTCTTTCGTTTGACGTATTGAAGTTTTCAGAGGCATGCATAAAAACTGCACGCATGTCCTGTATATGCGTGGGTGTATGTAAATATAAGTTATGCGACAACTTTTTCGGTTAAGTACTGATACATTGGCGTAATATATTAAAAAAACAGTGATTTTCGCTGGAGAATATGAACATTTAGATTAGTACTTCTATGGTGGAATATATAATTCTAGTTCTCTTGCAGACTATACTGTTTCGTGGCCGGTATATATCAAACTTACTATCAATATTTTACAATATATCTTTTAAAATGTTTTATATTTTATTWTTTTGTTTTTTATTAATATTGATTTAAATAGTTCCAACCCGACACATCTCTCTCTATTTGTATTACGATTCCCTAGTTTCGTTTGCAAGCATCCGTTRTAAGACGAGTTTTATAATACGAACAATCTTCAATGTTAGCCACGTGTCTGCRTAACCACTCACATAATTGCCACGTTTGCAGAACGAAATCATTGAAATTCTCACGAAAGCAACAAATTTTGCACCCAGTAGTCGTTTATTTACACTTAGTTAATACAAAAATAAATACGGTTCGGCGTCGCTGACATTGACGGCTGTTAACGCAAAGTAAATGAGAAAACGTGACGAATTGTTGAGTTGTCATAAAGGAAATGGGGTCAAATTCGAAAAATAAAACATCGGAAAACCTAGAAAAATTAGGTTGAAGTGTGTACACTCATATATACATATGTATATATCTACATATATACTAGGAAATCAGAAATATTGAAAATTCAARTATAAAATGAGAAACTTTTAAATGTTTGACTGTTCGTTTTGGCGAGTATACTTCAATGGCAAAGCAATCGCTTTATGGTTATGGAATTTAAATTTTGCTAAATTCTTTATGTATGAGTAATATTGGCAATAGAAAAATTTGGTATATTTTATATTAAGATTTTCATATCCCAAAATGWCTTTGTCGTAATAAGACCTTGAATATATGTTTATAATTTCAAMAGGGTATATTCCCAGAAGGAAACATCGGAGAACCTATAAGGTATGTATATACATATGTATGCACTTAATTATGGTATATAGTGAAAAAATTCAATTATGAGATAAACTGAACTTTATGTCTTACCACGATGTCTATAACACCGAAATGAAAACGATACTCTATTGTAGCCATGTCCATCTGTCTGTCAGTTTGTCCGTATATATGCGAACCAGCTTCTCAGTTTTTGAGACATCGACCTGAAATTTTGCACACGTCTTTCAAGACTTCTGTTTTTCAGAGCGGCCCACAACGGACCACTATAGTATAAAGCTGTTCTTTTAAGGAAACTTTTGCATTTGCGAAGGGTATTATTGCCAATTGTAACCGATGTTAACGGGTTTCTTCTTTGAATTCATAAAGATTACATTCACAGATAAATGTACTCACATAAAACATTTGCAATAAGCCATAAAAAAAAAAACTTGTTTGAAACAAGGATCATTTTATCAAGCACTTTTGTTTATACGCAAAATTGTTTGTTTGCGATTTGGCAGTTTTCATGCGAACGAAATAAATTGTTGCGATGAACTCATTCAGGCTTACAAGTGTCAACAAGTACCGTTTAATGCACACGTACACATAGAAGAGCTTTAAAAACGAGCAGACGTAACCACACATGCGTTCATTGGCTTCATAAAGCATGTTAGAGARCCTCAAACCAACGCTCTCACAGACATACTTACATGTACTTACATGCCGAGACGCAAGCCCACATACTATATTGTATATGTGTACATATTTATGTATGCTGTGTATGACAGTTCAATTGTCTATATAAATCACGCGGTCGCAAACATTCGTTTTCACTTTTCCTTTACTGTTTATTCATTCCGCCTCTTACCACTTTGGCGTACACTTTATGCCACTGTGTACCAGTGAAAGCTTATCCCATACTTTTTGTTTGTATTTGTATTTGTATTTATGTGCAAGGATTTCGTACACTTTGTAGCACTTCGCTGGCGTAAAGTTCAATGGTACTTTTTCCGTTTTTTGGCAGCGCCAAAAATTCCGATTTGAGGATTCCGCAATTGTTGCTACTTAAGTCCGMAAATGGCTGTGCCGAAGTTCAAATTGTGGAAAATTAGCTATAAAGCACACAGTAGTTTTTATTTTTGTTTCAATTCATGGCTGAAGTGTTATTTTCTTTACAATCATACGTTGTCCTGACGTACTGTTGCTTTTGGGGTCAAAGTTGAATTATTGCTSTTTGATTTTTGATGAACGTTAAATGATACTCAAATTGTATGTGGAATACGTATGTTACTTTGCTAAGTTGGTAAGACTGTCCTTACTATGCCAATTGTGAGTGCGATCTGTCTACCTTACATTAGCTGCTTAAGGGGTTACATG
>NW_017536984.1:173848-175977 GCF_001853355.1 Bactrocera latifrons | reverse complement strand
AAACAAAAAATAAAAGTACTTATGAAAAGTGTTTCGGGGACTGGAAAATCGTTGGCATAAATGTATTACAAATGGTGAGGACTACTTTGAAGGCTAAAAAATAAATACTAATGAATAATTAAATATTTTGTATATTATTTACAATTTACGGGTACTTCTTTGACACAATGTATGTATTTCAGATTTTTCCCTACAAAATTCAGTGGAAAGCTTTCTCTCTTTAAAAGAGAAATTTCTAAAATAAATTTTGTTGAYATTTCGGTCGAAGCTTTCTTTAAATTATGACAATATTCAAACATATGTCAATAGAGCGCAGTCTAGCGGCTGCTATAGTTTTATTTCACCCGAAGACGCGCAAGAAGTCTATTTATGTTAGAATACGGATTGGCTTATGTCTGTAATTASGATATAAATTAGACTTTGGATAGACCTTGAATAGCTTCGCTTATTTTCTTAGTTCTCTAGAGCAATGAACTAAATATGTATGTTTTGCGAAATAATTGGAGAACTGAGGGTGTTGTCGGTAAAGTTGATGCAAAGCTTTGATCTAGTTTCTTAAATATATCGAGGTTCATAAGAAAACTGCGAGCCTATATTATTGGTCTAAGAGTTTTAGAAAACAGATATCGTTAGAAACTATCATTTGTTGCTATTATWTTAACCGATTTTCACATATAAAGCTTAGTTATACGATATAAGAAGTTTTTCCTCTAAATCAAACAACTGCAGGCAAGAAGACAAAGAATGACAACAATTGAAGAATGCGAATATTCATAGCCTAAAGTCATAAAATGCATTCTATGTATCTCAAATCGGTATAATAGGCCTATAAATAGCTTTTGTTTGGAGTATTGGCGTCAAAGAATTGTTGCAGTGGCATTATACCAATGTGCACATATTTACATTTCTTCCTTTTTAATTGGCACGTGAAGAGAGAAATAATTGGAAAGTCCACTGCAATTCACCATATGCAAATGGAATGCGATAATGAGGTCAGCTATTAATCATTAGAATTTGTGCTTTCGAAAATACAATAATAAGAGTTCAATAAACTGAAAATATCAACAGGTTTTATTGTTGGCAACTGTGTGTCGATTTTTAAGCATTTATTTAAATTTATATTGGCACATAATTTGGGAGAAACTTTCGTTTGCATTTGACTTTAAATATGTCCACAATTTAGGAAGCATCAATATTTTACTCTGCGTGTCACATACGTAGGTTTTTTAGGAGCAGTGTTTATCGATTTAGCAACCCGAAATTAGCAAGAAACAGCCGCTAACATCACAGTCGCAAAACTACTAGTCCAGTCATTTAAGCTTCAATTAGGTAAGAATTTCGGAATTCGAGATTGTATATTGACAATATTTACACACTTACAGCTGGGTATCTCGAACTCCGAGGTGAACTTACTATAATGACTGGACTGTACTGTAGACTAGTGTGAGTGGAAAAAATACATATACTGAACAATATGACGAGAACTTGTTAGGGTTTTGAAATATTTTCCTATTTCGGTATCTTAAATTACGTCTTAAAAATTCTGCATCAGAAAATGTAGACTAATATTTGTCATAATGCATTTTGATATATTGTATGTACRCCATTCTACGAGCAAAGATTTTGTTGGAATAAAGTAATTGCCATAAATTTAAAAGACAACTGCGCCACATATTGTTCTAACGAAACAAAAATTTTATTTCGAGATAAGAAATTTAACTGTAGTTTATGCATAGCATTTACATACATACTAGTATATATATAGTTGTTGTTGTGACAATATATATAGAATGAATATATTCATCATTAAGTATCAATGCCTCGGTTAGGTAGGTTTAAAAATTTAATAAACACTTTAATACGCTAAGTTTTTTAAATTGATTATATCATTGCATATTAACAAGTATCAGAGATCTAAGCTTTGGTGCAAGCGAATGACTCTTGCAACTTGCAAGAATAAACTCCAGGGAAATACCTTAAGCGGGTATTCTACTCTAGAAATCAAATTTTGGGCAGTTTTTTGAGTTTTATTAAAAAAAACCAGAAAATATTTTTACTATCCATTTTTTTATGGTGTTTTTATTGATATCTTAAGAATACAGAAAAAAAACATTTTACAAAAAAATATT
>NW_017536984.1:171826-173618 GCF_001853355.1 Bactrocera latifrons | reverse complement strand
TATCTTACATACAATCACCAAACATTTGGAGCAAAGTCATCAGGATGTTCGAAAATTCTGCTTAAGGTTATATGGGTGCTACGACAAGTTTTCGCACAATTTCATTTATTTGAGGCATAAAGATACACTGTTATAAGTAAAAAAATCTGTAATTTTCATTGAGATAATTCAAATATTGATCGATATATTCAGTATAAAGTCACCTTGATGTTCGAAAATCTTTATATTGGGTATACGAGGACTCAGGGAAGTTCAACCCATTTTTTAAACACAGAATCACTATTACCAGGAAATGTTTCTCTCTGAACTTCAATTGCATATCTATCGAATTGACCGATATTTTCCGTTAAAAGCCAACTATAGATAGAGGGCTTCACATATTCGGGCTTGAAGAATTTTGATTTTTTTGTTTTTTTTGTTTTGGTCAAAAGGTGGCATACGGTAGGTATTATTATTGTAAAATTTGATTAATTTCATTTAAAGTTATGTTATATGGGAAGTAGGCGTGGTTGCATTTACTCATTTTCAAGAGTATTAAAAACAGTAAAATATAGGTAAAAATACTTTGATAATAGTATAACTGTGTGAAGAAGCCACAAYCCGGCGTAATTATCGAAATAAGCATTATTTTGGTTTTAGTTCAATATGTCTGTAGAGTTCTTATCTGGTTAAGGTGTAGTTCAGCAGTAACTCCTACTAATAGCTTTAGCTAAACANCTGTGTGAAGAAGCCACAATCCGGCGTAATTATCGAAATAAGCATTATTTTGGTTTTAGTTCAATATGTCTGTAGAGTTCTTATCTGGTTAAGGTATAGTTCAGCAGTAACTCCTACTAATAGCTTTAGCTAAACAAATAAATATATATATATAAACAAATAAATATATATATTTATTTATATATATATTTATTTATTTATTTTATCCATTATATCATATACACGACTACATATATATAATACATTTTACGCTCAGTACTCTGCTGCGTTCTAAATGTCACACATGTGTACTCGTAACTTATCTTGACAGCTCATTTGACGGCTTCAAATTCACTGTACTCCCGCGTATGTATATATGTTACCAAGCTAAATTAACTTTGCTTTGTAAATATTTTACAAATTTGCAACCGTGCAATTTAAGTTACATTTACCAATTTAAAGTTTTCCTTTTCGCTAATTATTTTCCGTTTGCATTCAGTGCAACATGCAGTATCGCGCTCTTGACATATTTGCAGTGTCATCAGTTTTTGCCGCCGTTCAGCCTTCACTAGTCACTGGCAATGGTATTAGGTATAATTTTCTATAGATAAAAAGCGGTATAAACTGTATGATGCTTTTCATTGTATTCAACGTACGAACACCTTTGGGTGCGTTCCCCAACGCGGAAAGTCGAGTGTGACGTGGTTTTGCTGACCTTGTTTGTGCAAAAGAAAAGCGAGAGACTGATTTCGAAACCGGTTGCAATAAAAAGTGATTAAAGTTTAATTTATTTTATGGTACTATCGTAAAGAAAATTCTATGATGTCTTAAGTGAGTAGCATTGTTGTGCTTTAGAAACCATAAGGATAATAAAAAAGTATGAAAAATTTATTATATAAAAATTAAACTGTTAACTATTTGTTAGATATCAATCTGAAATTTTGCTCATGTCCTTTTCTTCACAAGAAGCTGCTCATTTGTCGGTAGCGGTGTTATCGTAGTACTATAGCCTATAGCCTGTCTCTTATACACATCTAGATGTGTATAAGAGACAGGAGTTGAAAACAAAAAATAAAAGTACTTATGAAAAGTGTTT
>NW_017536984.1:155962-171700 GCF_001853355.1 Bactrocera latifrons | reverse complement strand
TTTTTTATACTGTAATATTAAATTATCTGATTTAAATCTGACTATAATAGATTTAAAAGCAACTCCCAAGTCGACTCGCATGTTACTCATACGCCATGTCACGCAGAAAGGTRATGGTGGGAATACTAACAAATTTTAATATTATTAAATTTTAAACGTGCATACGCATTTTATATTAATGAAATAACTATTTCTACATTTCGAAAGTTTGCATAATTTTTTTCATACATTTTTTGTTAGGAATTATAGAAATATTTTTTTTTGATAATTTAATAAACAATTTTCATTGAAAACTTATGATATGTTATTAAAAATTTGGCAGCGGTCAACTTTCGCAGCCAATGTGGCGACATAGTTTTTGAATATATATATTTKCTGTTTATATCAGTGCCTATCCTCCTTCTAAAGCGCGTGTTTGCAAGAAAATTAGCCCAAGTAATCAATTCGAAATACAGAAATAATTTTGCGTTCATATCAACCAAATCAAATCAAGCCCTATTTGCTGCTTTCTTACTTATAAATAAACCCATTTAAGCGGTCGTTGACTGCATGTGGCAAGAAAAATTTGATTTGTATATAGCACAACAACAATATAGCAATGTGCAAAACTCGCGTGCAGTTCGCTGACATTTTATGTTTAATTTTTTTAGCGCGAAACTTGAGGTTCTTTGTACAAATAAATAACTGCAAATTCATTTACAAACCCTAAAGAGTTCATATCTATACATTCAAATCTTTATCAAGTTCATGACCTAGTTTCGCACTACGAATGTGGAAAGAGAATCTCCGCAGCTTGTTTGGCAAGTTTTTTGTAGAACATGTGCGGTTCATAAAAGTTTTGGTCCGTTGACGTTTGTGTATGGAAGTAATTTTCATTTCTTTATTCATCTTATTTCTTTTGTGCTTTTTGTTTGCTCTTTTATTTGTCAGGGTTTGAAATTTAAAAGTTACAAAAAGTAATAAATTGCTGTTTTGAAAAGGTATTGGAAATGAGTGCAGTCGAAATAAGTAATAAAATAGTTTTTTTTTTAAGAAGGCATAGCAATTAAAAATTATATACGTTTGGCAGTAAAACGTATACCACTCTCTTCCATCCTTTATCTATCACCAACAAATAYTTAAAAAATTAAAACAAAAAAAGAATATTGCTTGTAATATGCATATCCGGTTTTCTGTCTAAAAATTAACATATAATGTCGTGCAATTATTTACAAATGGCTAAACATTCACTAATTACACACGCCAAGTATATATATATTAAYCATTTAATTGAATTAAACTGAATGCTAATAATATCATATTTGTTCATGGTGTGTGGTGTTTGGTCAAATATACATACTAAATACATCAGCTGTTAGTGCTTAGTGGAAGCAAGTTTTATTAACACGCTCCAAATCTGGTTTATCGGACGGATAAGTATAATATTGATTGCATATAATTTTCWGAAATTTGTTATTATTACATTAAGTATTAAAATACATTAGGGAAAGCTTTTAAAAATTCCCTGAAACCAGCTAAATGTTAAATAACAGACTTTAACGTTTTATTGTTTCCACAGAAATGATAAATATTTACATATTCTCTCATAGCAACCACCAATTGGGCATTTTAATAGCATTTTAAATGCGTTTCGAATTTATTACTATAATTAAAAAACAAGTTTATTCTCTGCTATTTTGTGGTATAAGACAGATAACGATTGCAATAAAATGGTTTCTAAAACAAATCATTTCGCTGATCATACGCCACGTGGTACCTGGGACTATTTTTAAATTCATGGTGTCCAAAATAAGTACAAAACATGAAACTTAGCACAGTGACGCTAGATGAGCTAGAAAACTGCATACTAGACTAGAAGTTAATTTGCAGAGTGTGGGCGGGGTTAGGAATATAAATTTATTGTAGCATTTATTATATTGCCTCTAATAGGGTTCTAAATAACGCATTGAAAAATTAAAAATAAGCAATTAATCCTTAAACTAGGAAAATGAAAATTTTAATACGGTAAATTAATCATGTTAGTCCCAAGAATCTCAAACTGCCGCAGTAACTATATATTGGGTAGTCGAAAAAGTCTTTTCACATTTCTAATCAAACTTCAACTTATTTTTTTACATTTATACTAATAAATACATAAACAAATATGTACCATTTTGGTCGACCACTTTTTGTAATTTTCCGTTAGGGCCATTATTCCATCAGTATAAAACTTTCATCAGTGTAAATGGAAATTTCGAAATTTCCACAACGGAAGTGAGTGAACCTTTGTTTTGCTACACGAACTGATACAGCATTGTTTCCGTAAACTTTACAAATTTCATAGGTGACTTGCGTGACATTCTTCTATTTTTTGCACAAAAATTTCAAAATTTAGCGAATTTCAAAATTTATCGAATTTCTTAATAATTTTCACGCATTATTGAACAGCTGTAACTTTTTTTTCAACTTCCCCGAATTTATTTAAAAAAATCTCACATTTCCAACACTATATGGCATGACACGATATGATTGGTTGCACTGGAGATATATGTATGTATGACTGCAACGACATCTATTTACAAAATACGAAAAGACTTTTTCGACTACCCAATATTTCACTAGCATAATATTGAAATGCCCCACTATAGAGTATTCCATTTTTAAAAGTTGTCAACACTATTTGCTACACTGTGCTGCGCAGCAATGGAACTAACTACTCTATTCACTGGTGCATGCCAAGTAAGTTTGCCAACAAAAGCCGCGTGATAACAAACGCGTTGCGGTTGCTCAAGCAACGTGACTGCGCTATGCAAGTAAATCTAATAAATACGCAGCAGCTTTTGATGTCATAAGTATTAAATTTAATTTATTTCCTACTTTTCGGTGTGATGCTTTTGAAGAATGTCACATAAAGCGGTTGATCTTGTAGTGCAGGGATATATTTGCAATGCATGGAAGTAAAAATAAATGAAACTGCGAAAAAAGTATAAGAAACAAGAAATTATAATATTAAATGACTGACACAATTTGATTACTTCGCTTGCTGGCTGAATAATAATGCTTCATTATAGTAACACTAGTCCACCCATTACATGCATTTGTTTACAATTGCTCATTGGAAATATAAACCGAGAAAATTTAATTTTCGTGATAAGTAAAGAGTTTATGAAAATCGCTGATATTCACAAAAATATTAAATAATACGTCGCGTTGACGTCAATAAGTAAAATTTTCCWGTGCTAATTTCAAAGCGATTAATACGTTCATAAAATTGCATTTTATAAATGGATATAAATCAATTAAGAACAAATTGTTGGTTATATGAAATTTATACAGTTATAATTTAATACAATTATTAAATTTAAGCCGTGATGCTTGCATAGTTGTAATAACAAGTAAGGAGGKACTAAGTTCGGGTACAACCAAATATTTTTTCTCTTGTAACTTGCAATAATCAAAGCCAGGCAAATATTTTGAGGTGCAAAGGCATTCATACGGCCTAAAGTCATCAGGATGTTCGAAAATCCTGATATTAGTTATATAGAGGCTAGGCCAAATTTTCACTCCAATTGATCTATTTTAGGCACAAACGTAGGTTGTTATGAGTAAAACTCTTATTTTCATTGGTATAACTCACATATTGGCCGATATATGCGGTACAAAGTCACCCCGAAGATCGAAAATCTTTACATTAAGTAAATGGGGGTTAAGGAAAGTATTGGTCCTGTTCAACCCATTTTTGACATACAGACATACCCTTATTAATTATCCCTTAATTTCAGTTATATACATTACACATTGGCCGACATTTGTGGACCAAAAGTCAACTATAGATACCGGGGTATAAATAGTCTACACCTAAGGACTTGAACAGTTTTTATTAGATTTAAACAATTTTTGGTCATAAGGTGGCATACACTAAAGACATTATTTGTGCAACGTGCCGTTATATTAATTGCTTCTTAATTTGTGTAGTGGAAAGTGAAAGAATCAAATTGAATTTAAAACTGTGTTATATGGGATGGCATATAAGAAAAATGTCACATATTAAATTCTGTCGAAATCGGTCGATCGGGTCCCGAGATGTGTGATTTCACCTATAAGTGCGCTGTGCCGCGCCCATCGTCCAATTTTTGCTCCGGCTTTCGCAAAACGTTCTCATACCATCTCGGARGTAAATTTTAACATATCTGTCGTATTAGTTACTAGGGGTTATTATRATATTCCTGCTAAGCAAATATGATTTTTGTAGCTTTAGTGATTTASGAGATATAAATATTAGAGGGCTGGGMCATACCCACTTAAAAAAAAAAATTACTCACAATTGCCACTTGCTCCTGGGATTCCCTGTACGAAATTGGTAATGTTTTTTTTTTACTTAGGAAGATACCGCAATTCTTACTCAAGCGGGGCGGTCGGAAGGACAGTCATCCGGATTTCARCTTTTCTTGTCATCCTGATCATTTATATATAATTACATAATCCTATATCTGTCTCGCTTAGTTTAAGRTGATACATACWACTGTTAGCTGAACAAAACTATAAAAAAAAGGTTCTTTASCGAAAGAAKGAGTCCTGGTTAAGTTAACCTGCTGCTCCTAATTCGATATTGAGAAACCGACCCTTAGTTTTTCTGTATGTGAATTCGCTTACTATGATCAAAATTACATGTTACTTATTTCAAAATTTGATTTATTTTTTGATATTATTGATGCATTACAAGGAGCRTTCCAAAGTAAACASGACTTAAAAAAAAAYAGAACAAATAGTTTTTCGGCACAATCAATTTAAAAAAACATGTCAACCGAGCTCGTTGGCCGGTATGGCCGYCAGTATGCCGGTAAGCCTTTTGAATGGGCTCTAAGTCTGCATAACGCTTTCCTTTTATGGGCAAATGTATTTTTCTGAAAAAGAAGAAATATCACGGTACCATATCAGGTGAATACGAGGAGTGGTTAATGGATTAAAAGTGATTTTTGGTCAAATAGACCTCTTTAGTGAGATCCTTCGCATGTTGGATTCTGAGCAATTTTTGGCCGTCAGTCAATTTGTATGGAACAAATCGTGCACACACCTTTCATAAGCTCAAATGTTCGGTTAAGATGTGAAAAATCGATGTTTTGGAGATGTTCAGTTCTATTTCCATTAGTTTCGATGGAATTTCCGGTGATCACGGATTTTGATTTTGATCATCGCCATAAACTTGTTTTATCAATTGAAACGTTTTGGTAAAAGTTTTACCAATTTTAAAACAAAATTTAATGTTGACTCTTTGTTCGAAGCTCATTTTCGCACCGATAACACAAACATACTGGCACTTAAAACGCAACAACTTCACTTTCAATCAATAAAATGTCATGAAATTCTCACTAGCAGATTCTAAAAGAATTTTTTAAGTGGTTATTACTGTCTGATTTTTCAAAAAGTCGATTTTTTTAATTATGTTTTCTTATTATTCTAACATTCTGAAAAAATTCTTTTCTTTGGCCTTCTAACTGTATATAACCCCTTAATAAAGCGTACTGTTACATAACTAGAAAAATAATGTTGTTATATTACGCTCTTATCTGTTAGGAAAAGTTGCAAACATTTTAATTTTATTTTCATAAATAGTTTTCTCAAATTATCAACTAACTTTCCACTATTTAATGGCGGGATTTGTTTGCGTTGAATATCACCAAAACGCAGCTTTTAATTTTTTTTCAAATGCACTGCATATCCTTATGTCTCCATCAGTTGACAAGGTCACAAGGTTATATTATATAGGTGGCGCTTACTTATATAACAAAAATATCATTCAATTTCAGCTTCCAGTTTAACAAGAAATTTGATTAGGGTGACTACACTGGAATTTTGAACCAGGGTGCTATTATAGTAACTACTAAGTACTCAATATTTGACTTAAAGACTCYTGCTGTTTAATTAAGACAGTATATTTTTTTATAAATACTAGTTACTTGTTCGATTCGGCACCCCCAAAAATTCGTTCAAGGGAAAACAGCATTTAATTGTCTTTTACCATCGAAGACCCGCTAAAAAGTAGCATAATTACACGTTTGGTGCATAAGTCTTTCGTTTTTAATAGTTTTAAATAATTTTTGTAGAATTGTGTATTCGTTTCATACTTTCCAATAAATAAGCGAGTTGAAACTTTAACATTTTTCAGCCACAAACTGTTAACTAATTTGTATAATCAACGAGTTTAGTTTTTAAATATTTTGTAAATATTATTTCGTAAAGCGAAAATTCGGAGAAAATTTTCGTTTCGAAACCAAACTACTTCTAATAATAAAAATGTATCCTGGAGATGCRGGGCATCGATCCCCGTACCTCTCACATGCTAAGCGAGCGCTCTACCATCTGAGCTACATCCCCGTTAAAATAATCACATTGAACTACCCACTTGTATGTTGTTTAATTGACTCAAAAGCAACATAACGGCTATTTAACGGTTAACGCACAAATGTAAGATACAAGTATACTAATTATTCACAGTAGTGCCCGATAGTAAGTTAACCAAGTAAGTTAACTTTCAGCGAGAAATTTTGTACCAAAAAGTGATGATTAGCRRAAAKTATTAATTTTTTTGTTWCCATTTGAAGAAAAGTGCTGCAGAGTCAGATATAATGCTTGTCGCGGCATATGGTGATCACGCTTTATCAGAAGCAACATGCAAAAGATTATTTCAATGGTGCAGATATAATGATTTTGATATGAGAAAAGAAGAACGTGGAAGACCACCAAAAAAGTGTGAAGACGCCGAACCGTAAGGAATATTGGATGAACATCATACTTTCAGTCAAAAGCAAATGGCAATCATGTTAAATGTTGCACAGTTTCAGAACTTTTCAAAGTTGTGGGTAAGACCAAAAGTTAAGAAAATAGGTGACACCTAAGCTGAATGAAAGAAAAATGGAAAACTGAAAATACACCTGTGAAATTTTGCTTCAAAGACACGAAAGAAAGTCAGTTTGACATCGAATTGTTACTGGCGATGAAAAATGGATTTATTTTTAGAATATTAAGCGAAGAAAATCATGGATTACTTCAGGACAACCATCCACATCGACTGCAAAAACAAATCGGATTCGGTATGAAGACAATGCTCTGTGTTTGGTGGCATAATGATGCCATGAGCCTTTTAAAACCTGCTAAAACTGTTAATACTATTCGCTAAGGACAAAAAGTGATCAATCTGAACCATGCATTGATCGAAAATCGACGATTGATCGAATGGGCCAAAAGGCAAGACAACGTAATTTTATTACACGACAAAGCACGTGCASACAARGCAAAATCGGTTTAGGRTACAATCAAAGTACTTGGCTAGGAGTTGCTATCCCACCAAATCTATTCACCAGAATTGGTTCCTTTCGATTACCATTTGCTTTCATCGCTTGGACGCACTGAGCAGCACTTTGATTCCTACGCAGAAATCGAAAATTGGGTGTYTGATTGGTTTGCTTCAAACGGCGGACATTTCTATTGACATGGTATGCACAAATTACCAGAAAGCTGGTCAAAACGTGTAAAAGGAGTGGTCAATGCTTTGAAAACATTCTTTTTATTGCTTTTTCATTCAAAACTATTATACTTTTTTCTTTTTAAACGGCTGTGCAGACAGTAGTCAAAATAAAATGGTATGTAAGCTTTAGAGTTGATGGCAATATTATCAAAGCTTACCATTGCAATGTAGATTAAAATAGACATGGATTGAAACTCAAAAACAATGTTGAAAACAATGTACTGTTAAATTTTTTCTACACAATGCTATTTTGTCCACACCTACTTTATCCGTTCCATAATTTAAGCTCTCGCTGAGCGGCTTTGCTCACATAAATGGAGTTGATTGGTATGCGTGTCAACGCTTTGAACTACTTCTTGCGTTGCGTTTCAATTGCCGTTATATGGTCGTTATTTACGTTTTGAATTCAAAAACTGTTTGTATACTCGCATAAGTGATAAAGTTTTGAGTGAAGTAAAATATAACGGGGATGTAGCTCAGATGGTAGAGCGCTCGCTTAGCATGTGAGAGGTACGGGGATCGATGCCCCGCATCTCCAATGAATAGMTTTTTGGGAAAAAAGARATTKTATTTGAAACTTTATRTAACGGGTTTGACCATGAAAATAGTCTARCAACGTCAAATCGCACGTCTGAGGTGGCCAATTGGCTGGGTCATTTCGTGAGACAACACRTTCTCCAAACTTGGWTTTCAATAAATCGATAGTGACATTCGCTGTGTGTCTTGTGGTGCCGTCCTGTAGAAACCACATATTGTCCAAGTCCATATCATCCGATGCGAGCCAAAAAGATTCGGTTATCATTGAGCGGTAGCGATTCCCATTCACAGTAACGGGTCCATCTCATCTCTAGAGAGCGATGTGTGAGCGACTAATTTGTGTCCTCGCCAATGGCATAATGAACTGAAGAGAAATATCGAAAGAGCGGGGGAAAGATGGCGTCGTTGCCCTTTTGGTATACTTTTGYTTCGTCTCTATTGAAAAAACAAGTTGATAAATAAAYCTTTAGTTTACATAAACATTTTAGAATCGCATTTTAAATTTAGTATGGAAAATTAAGAGAATCAAACCAGGACACTGGTTAAAAATATACCTCTTCCAAAATATTCTGACTCCTCCTGTCAATTTCTCCACAAGGCATCGACAGACTAATGAGACGTAGTTAACTTGTGATTGGTAAATTATAGATGAGAGCATCATGCTCTCCATGCCAACAGCAAAACTCTTAAAGAATGCTGAGCATTGCCAGCGCGAAGAAAAACAACTCAAATCAATGATAATTGAGTATTATCCATATTTTTCTTTGAGTGAGGCTGCCGCYAGTATACGTTTACAGTTATTAGGGGTGTTTTGTGTCAAATGAGGGAAGTGACAAAGTGAAATTTATTGAGTGCTTTCGAGCGCTATCAAAGACTACTATGGAGTGGTTTTTAGTTGTGTTAGTAACTTATGTATTATAGGTAAAACAAAACCATAACAATATTAAAAACAATAATAATAACAGATCAGCTGGCTCAAAGTGCCGTGGAATTGCCGATTTATTGAGGGCGTTTAGAATGTTTACATTCATTTGCCGGCACGATCGCGCTCCACACATACAATTCATATACATACATACATACATATGTACACGAGTGTAAACAAAACGTGTACACGAACTTTTTACTCTACACACACACCTACACATTTGCCGAATCGCGACGGTTTATTTTTACTTCTGTGCATTATTCATTCATCTATTTCCTCTATACATACATACATACATGTAAGTAAGCGACGTTGCTACGGTGTTGACGCCGTTACTGCCACCCTCACCATTAGCAACAACAGCCAGCGAGCAGAGCAACAAATATTGTGTGTACAGGTTTTAGCAGTTGTTGCCGTCGTAGGTACTCGTAGCCACCAGAGTAATTGCCACTACACTGGTTGGTGGTGGTGCTGCTGCTGCTGGCTACTAGTACCTCAGCTAGTCGCATGGTTGGCGCTGTTGAGCGTTTGCGCGGCTGATTGACTAAATGACCGAATGTTTGGAAAATAAAATAAGCGCGACGCGCTCGAATGTCAAGTTTATAAGTGATTGTTGTTCGTTACGGTCACATCGGCACCAGCATTACGCGGTGCTATGGTCTAACCAAGAATAACGTAAAGTAGTAGCTTGCGATTCGAAACGGTTGTAACGCGGCAGACCAACGGAACGGCCGTTAGTCACTTGAATGTGGTGACATTTTGATGTTTAGAAACCTGAATTGTCAGATTTTAGTGCTGTGTCGGAGGTGATTCATAAAACAATAAAAATATTATATGTAATAATTCAAATAAGTAATAAGAAAATTTAATAAAAACTTAAATAAAAATAATTAAAATAAATATAAATAAAAGTTTGGTCTAAAAATAGAAAAAAAATAACAGCTATGCAGCAGTGTAGCAAAGATAAAATTTTTTCTAAAAATAAAAAAAAAAAATTAAATTTGCACTATTTAATTAAAGACTTATACTATTTAAATACAACAGTAATTGTAAATTGAAAAAAGTTTAAGTTACTAAATATGTATCGGAAATTTTTCTATAGAGCTTACATATCAGAATCAAATGTAGGCGTTTAATTTTTGGAAATTTCGTTATTTTTTCATTTTACAGCGACTGTCATATCAGAGCGTATACTAAATTTGGCATAAAATCAAAAGTGTGCAGCGCTAAAAATGATAGAAAAGCAAACAAAAATTTTTTTTTGGAATTTACATGCGCAGTAAAATCGAACGGAACCGGCGGCAGTAAATATTGAATGTTATGACATGAATGCAAGCAATTTAAAAATTCTAAAGATGTGAAATGCTATGAATATCTTAATGTAGTGTTACTTTTAGCAAGTAAAAGCAGTAAAATTTAAGGAAACAATCTAAAAAAATTAACATTTTAGATGAACACAGGTTTGTATTACATAAAAATGATAATAATACTAACTAAAAACTGAAACTGTTGAAAACTGTTCTACTTTATCATTTGTAAAAAATAAAATAAAAATATATAAGAAATAAACAAAAACATTACTCTGACTATAATATCCTTCAAAGATGCCTTTTTAATAGCATAAAAGGGTATACAAAAATCTATAGCTTGATTTATATTGATCCTTTTGTATGGCAGCTATATGCTACAGTGATCCGTTATGAACAATTTCTTGGCAGATTACATTAATGCTCTAAATAGTAATCCGTGCTAAATATCGTGAAGATATCTGCTCAAATAAAAAAGTTTTCCATACAAGGACTACAGTTTGTTTAAGCAGTTTGTATGGCAGCTATATGCTACAGTGATCCGTTATGAACAATTTCTTCGCAGATTACATTAATGCTTTAAATAGTAATCCGTGCTAAAATTCRTGAAGATATCTGCTCAAATAAAAAAGTTTTCCTAACAAGCACCAGAATTTGATTGAGCAGTTTGTATGGCAGCTATATGCTACAGTGATCCGTTATGAACAATTTCTTCGCAGATTATATTAACGCTTTAAATAGTAATTCGTGCTAAATTTCGTGAAGATATCTGCTCAAATAAAAAAGTTTTCCTTACAATCACCAGAGTTTGGTTGAGTAGTTTGTATGRTAGCTATATGCTATAGTGATCCGTTATGAACAATTTCTTGGCAGATTACATCATTGCTTTATATAAAAATGTGTGCTAAATTTCGTGGAGATATCTGCTTAAACAAAAAAGTTTTCCTTACAAGCACCAGAGTTTGATTGAGCAGTTTGTATGGTAGCTATATGCAATAGTGATCTGACAGCGGCGAATCCGACAAATAAACAATTTATTGAGAAGAAAAGGACATATGCAAAATTTCAGTGCCATAACGCGTGACTAGCTCACGTATATACAAGCGAATATACAGATTGAAATTAGACAAATAGGTTCGTTAAGGTACTTCTAATTGATTACGAAGTATCATTATAGAATATTAATGTTACTAACTTGTTTAGCATTGAAAATCAGCAAAAGTTAAGTCAAGTTCTTATGAAAGAGAAGCGCGGGCGATAAGTGCAATTTATTGCAGTGTTTACTAATGGAAAACAAACAACTTGGCAGCCGTTTAACAAACACAAAAACAACGAAAATATAGCTATAATTTTTAATGTCATGAATACTGCCAACGAAAATAAATAATATTGAATGGTATATGTAAATACATATACATGTATACGAGTATGTATAAACATGAAATGAAAGCCATCAAAAATGTACAAATTAAAATTCGATAATAGTTTGTGAGAAAATGTGAGCAAAATCGTATACAAAACTGAATATACCTATATATGTACCTATATATATATAATAGTTAAACTCGAGTTAATTGCTCAATTTATTGTTTCAACATTAAACATCACTTTCCAAACAGAAAAACCTTTAACTCGCTTTTACACGTTTTTTTAGTGTTTATGGAAATACAACCCTGTATTGCATCCAAATTTGGGTGGACTGTTGATATATTGTCGTTTAAGGGTAAAAAATTCAAAAGAATCCTTAAAATGATGCCCAATTTCATGAAGCTATCTCTTCAAAGGAAAATGTTTTCCATACAAGCACTTTATACCGATCGATCAGTTTGTATGACAGCTATACGCTWTAGTRGTCCAATGTCGGCGATTTCGATAAATGAGCAGCTTYTTCAGAAGAAAAGAATGTGTGTAAACTTTCATATCGATATCTCAAAAACTCRGAKAAAGACAGACAGATCGACATKGCTAAATCAACTCARCTCATCGCGCTGACAATTCTTGAATAAAACTTATAAGTAGAAGGTCGGGGTGTTGCCAAGTAATATGGTCCTTCTAACGTTAACTTTCCAATAAAATTAATATTTGTTGGCCCCCAGATATGCAAAATTTTATTTTTCACTCATGTTTTAGAAGGAACTCAAATATTTTTTTGTTTTTTACTCTCATTACAGCTCTCCAAAACCAATGTCGATAGGCCATATCTCAAGCAGCATAGTCCCACTATGACTAAAAGCCAAAGGGTTCATTATAATTGTTAAGCAAAAATGTGCGCAATATACATAAGCTCAAGTATTTCTAAGTTTAAGTAAAGCTAGTTTCAAAAAATATTTCAAGTGGTGTTATCAAATAGACTCAAAAATCCAGCAACACAAAAAATGATTGGTGACTCTGCGGATAATATCGGCGAACATGCCTGGACGAAATTACTCGACGACAAGGATAGCACCGGCAAAAATGCTGTGATTGTGAAGTCCACACGCATATCCGARGAGGATTTTGCAAAATGCACAAACGACGAAAGCAATCCACTGCCACTCGAACGCCTGAAGGGCAATTGCAGCAATCTCWGTAGTGGCGAGGGTGGTGGCGGCGGCAATACGAGCACCGATGGCATTGTTGCCGAAACCAAGTCGCAGTTAACTCGTAAAGGTTCGCTGCTCGGTTCATTCCATAAACATTTAAGACGCTCCTTGAAGGCAGTCAGCGAATCGCCTGGCCCGATTACGAGGTAAGTGAGCTTGATCAGCTTTTTTTTTTAACGTTAAGTAAGGAGATAATTCTTTCTTAATTTAATTTGTTATTGTTATGGTTTTGTATTTTAAATACTATGTAGATTTTCCATATTTACATTTTAAAATTTTTTTAATTATATGCCATTAGTATATATTTTCCCAAAGTAAACCTAGTTGCCTATTCATAGCCGCGGTCCAATATGCATTCGCGTTTAGTTCCCTTCAATTCACCTTACACAGTTTTAATAGTTCTGACGTTGTTCGTAATACAAAAAATTAATTGCAATTATTCTTTAAACAAGGCGTTGCTGTAACGTCTTAGCAACACATTAACGAAGAATTAGAAAAAGGGGGAAAAAGAGAAATGAGTTAAGAAGAAGGCAGGGTACACGTTTATGACTTTGATTTGAATTTTTTTGATTAAACAAAGCTAATATTTACTTAAKCGCATCTATTTCTACTTAAGCTATCAATAAATTACAAAGGTTTATGCATACTTATATTAAAGTAAAGACATGTCATTATCTGTTTAATGTTTAGCTTAGTTACAAGAAATATTATTATAAACAGTTTAGACCACAAATCACATGGGTTGTGTTCTATTCAATAAATCTAGGGATATAGCGAATCGAACAAACAGCCGATATAAATCAAAGATTAAATCACAATATAGATGAGACGGTTATAGCATTTTAGCTACGCAAACACATAGCCAGCAGAGCTGATTACAACTGAATCATAGCGAGCAAAGAAGTGGCAAATCGAACGATGCTTTATAGTGTCTGTACAGTTTCTTGGTGGTTTGGTGTCTAAAGTTTGGAATATCTTTGTTACCTATTTATAAGTACTTTATGCTGTAAAATCCATTATGTGATTTTAAATAAGAATATACAAAATTAGTCGTTTAGAAAGCAAAAGATAATCCTTAAATATTTTTAAAGATTTTTTTACTAGTGAGGAATCGAATATTATGTATATACTGCCATTTGGATTGATGAAGTATATATAAGGTTCTGGCCACCTAACCTCCTAATATATCTGCCGTCTTTCTTCTCGATGTAATGTAGTAGCTGTCTTCGATTCGTCGTTTCACTGCTCGCTTCTGCTCTCTTGCCAAAAKAATCACATGTAAAGTCAACAACAAAGTTGTCGAGTTGAAGAGTAGGCGGATACCTCAATTAATAGGTACATTTGCTGYTTTTTTTTTGAATATTTTAATTCAGTTTTCTCGAAACTATGTTTTTGAAGTCAGTAAGATTTCTCGAGAACTACCCAGCGATCTTCATGAAACTTTACACAGGGCTTTGAGATACAATTCTTAAAGACTTGGGCGAATGATTTTTTTTTGAATACAACTATTTGAAAAAAAAACAATGTCGCAAAATTTTCACTGAAACTTCCATTTTTTTGTGAAAATATATGCCAAAAAATTCAATTTTGAATTTTGAATTCTTTTCCTCCGTCCAAGTTATAAGTAATGGTTTTAACTAAAACACGTATTTTTCACTTCAGATGATCTTATAAGAAGTTATCCTGTTTTTTAACGCGAAGAAAAGATTTTTTCCACTAAGAAAGAATCATAACAATATTGTGTATGCGAAGACATGTTAGCGCAGGGTTGCATCACAAATGGTTACCGTTTGTTTGACCATCTCGTATATGTAGTTATTTCTATTCGATGACTATTAACGCTTGGYGAATCGAAGACAACTTTTATAGTGCACTGCTAGTCGACACTAAGCTACCCGCTTTCTTTTCAAAAAATAAATAGTGAGAAAACACTACTTAATAAGTTTACAAATACAACGAGTGTTTAAATTTTCGACTATTTATAATGATGAATTTTGATATCTAAGCTTAGAACCAGCTGTTTAATTGTCTAAAATGGCCTGTCCTCCAATGAAAGCCACTCGAAGCAATACTCATTTCATTCGGAATTTTTTTTTTTTTTTTGATGAAGTTGGAAGGAAAAAAAGTTAAATTCCTTGTATAATAATAATTTTTTTTCTCTAAGATTTTGAAGTTGAATTTTTGCCTTCAATGAAGAGTCATATAAGGCAAGACTTGAGACTCTAGAAAAAAAATTTCTTGGAACTTTCCAATTAATTCATCTTCGAAAAAGTAAATACATGTAAGACTTCTTAAGGTAGCGAGGTCAAACATTTAGGAAAAGATCCGAACATGCTAATCTCTTAAAAAAAGTATAGAAGCCCTCATGTGCTTAGTCATAAATTTGACTAATATATTATAAGAATTAACTGAGCATATGAGGCTGGTGTACGATTACCACTCCTAAGCTCAATCACACCATCATCATATCAAAATGTTATTTCTTAGTAATGCACAACGGTATATTAATTGAAGTATCTCAAAAACATTTAAGTGTACTTATATACAGATGGCATATTTGAATAAATTGCACTAGGCTTGACTTCCCGTGTGAAGGCGAATTTCTGCGCCAACTTATGGATATCATTTGAGCTAAATACGAGACATTCCGATATAAATAATTGAATTAAAGAACATTTAACTTAATTTATTATTCACAGCGAGCTGAGATGAGCTTTGAATGCGAGGCCGCTTGAGTGTGTGTTTTACTTACTATATAGACATATATAATATAAATACTTGTGCTAAGTACTAGATAATTAAGATGTTATTACTGCGATTTGTATGTAAAGCTGACTACAAAAGCKCAACAATAACGATTGTTGTTGTATAGGCATTAAA
>NW_017536984.1:150708-155333 GCF_001853355.1 Bactrocera latifrons | reverse complement strand
TAGACTTCTCGCCTGGCGGTTTTGTAAATTTTTCGCTGTTATCATTGCAAAGCTTACTTTAATTGAGGTCTACGAAAGCGGAAGCCGTAAGTGTTGTACTTTAAAAGCGGCCGGCTTTTATGATTTTCAGCGAAGTAAGTTGCTGTATGGTTGACGTGTGAAGTCTGGTGGGTTTTTACAGAAATTCAGTTCGCTTTACAAGCTTCTTTGCCATTCTATATCAAATCTCATTGACAGGAAGTCAGAAAGTAGCAGACATTTTTGAAATGGTKTATGGGATTTTTTACGAAATTGTGACACAGTGTAGGTACAATTTTGAAAATAAAACAATTTTTCGGTAGAAGACGGTTTGTGACCATGTGTGTTTAGATGAAGTTCAATATTGGAGAATCGAAATGTACACCAAATTTAGCTGCTCTTGTATTAYACATATTCGACTTCTATTTATTTAACTTATTACTGAAGTATTTATTTAACTCAAATAATTTGCATAAAATATGCCAGATACATTAGAGCTCCGGCGCAAACGAACAACTGAATAGGTGTTTTGGCCTCCGGTGCGTTTGCTTCTTCGAATTCACTACCCAATACAGCACCGTAACTTTTCAAAGTATTCACGTTAAATACTTTTAAACCACAGTGAAGTGTAATTTGTCATTTACTAGTCACTGTTTTTGTAATATGCAGATATACTAAATCAAATGTCATGATGAATTGACAAAGGTCTATAACATAAGCATGCAAAATTACCATATACGCATCTACACATGTATCTATATGCATACATATATACGCATGCATATATAGTATATACATATATGAGTAAGCGAATAACTAAATATTGTCTCATTTTAGAGCAGAACACGTGTCAGACAAGTGATAGGTGGAAAAATTGTGTATAGATATACAGAATGTACTCAACATATTGTAAAAATAGTTCATCAACCAAGTTTTTTTTTAATTACGGCACGTGATGTAATGTGAGTTGATACTTAATTAGGAACTCTTCTATGTTGAAAAGTCTGACAGCCCAAGGTGATTTAGAGAATAGCTGAATGTCGTAGGCTTATGAAACGGGAATCCCACTATGATGACTCGCACAAGAACGCATAATGATAACTGAGGATGTGAATTTTTTTTAAATTTAATAATGGAGTAATGCTTAGAAGTTCACGCAAGTAAGGAAAATTCTCTGAGCGCCATTTACTTGGGAGTGACCAGAAACGTTTCTTTTACATATGACAGTTCACGATTTTCGGTCTCAGGCCAAGTATCCTCTGGGTAGCCAAAGAACATCCTTTTGAAGGCTAGCCAAAGTGAGAAGGCGAAACATCCCCTCCGCAGGGTTGTGCGAGGGGTTTGGGACCATTTAAAAAAACGCACCCAACGAAAATTAACAATTAGCGTCGGATGAAAGACCCCCCTTTCGACGACGATCGTGGCAAACGCATTCAGGATTACAATTTGAGGGCACGTACATGGAATGTCTGGTCCCTTAATTGGGAAGGTGCCGCTGCCCAGCTGGTGTATATCTTTGGAGTAAAGGCTGACATCACTGCCGCCCAGGAAGAGCGATGAATGTAAAAAGGAGTGAGACGACTAGGTCTTTGTGGCCATMTAAAAGAGTGTAAATTCGGTGTGGGATTCGTGATGAGAGAGAGTCTCCGTCGCCGAGTCTTGACATTCATCCCATTCTATAAACATGCCCCGACCCCAGAGGAGGACGATATGACCAAAGATATCTTTCATGAATCTTTGAGAGCTTTAAGGCCAGGGTGGGCAAGGAATGTATCCTTGGTTGGTAAATTCAGTCTCCATGATGAAATATCCCCAAAAGGGTTGAGGCTGATCGACTTCGTCGGGTAGCAAAATGGTTGCCTRTAGTATTAAATTCCAGCATATGAGAAATAATCAACCTACCTCGTCCGTGTAGTGTTTTAGACGTGTGTACGTTTAGAGGTGCCTGCATTGACTCGGAGAATACTCTTGTAGAACCCCCAGAGGAGATTCCCAGTGCATACTGAAATTACAGAAGGGACACTTCTCTAATCTGCTGAATGGCAGTAAARGCATAACACGATGGAGCGGATGCCTTGACAGCACTAAAAGAAACTGTCTTTATGCCGCTATTTCTCAATTTGGCATCGCCGCATAACTAATACGCTTGTGTACACTGAAGTTGRGCAATACCAAAAGGACCTCTCCGAGCCAAAGAGATTTCATACAAAGTGACTCCCTATCGTGCGACATCTTCAATGAGCTGCTGGAGAAATTTCTTCTGTCATCAAACATGCAAACGTCACACTCGCGACTTGGTTCCCACGTCTGTATTGACACTAATAACTTCGAAGTCGTAGATAATTTCGCCTATATTAGAACCAGTAATAACACCAACAACAACGTCAGCATCAAAATCCTATTCAGAATTACTCTTGGTAACAGGTGCTACTTTGGACTGAGTAGGCAATTGAGAAGAAAAGTCCTCTCTCGACGAACAAAGACSCTACAAGTCATTTCAAGTGGAACATTAGAAAACTTGAAACTCAGTTTGTTTCGGGAAAAATTTACAACGACTTATGGAACAAAGGACAAACAAATTACAAATTTACAAAATGTCGGCGTTTAAAACAAAAGTTGAATTTYACYTAARATTTTGGTCGTTTTTGATATATCAAATGCGATTTTCGATCAGATCAAATAACGATATGTCACTGTATATAGAATTATTTACAGAACGGTTCATTTCGCTCGTTTGGCATCGAGTTAAGACTTCAGTAAATACGAAAAATGCTCTTTCCAGAAAAATGCGTTCAAAGTTAAACTGATGRAACTGGGCGACTACCCACCCGATGCCCGATTTGAAATTGTAGTGTGCTATCTTYAAATAAATTGTAAATTTAATATAAACTATCGAAATATGAAAGAAAATCGATTTTTTCACAATTTCACTCTGGGTGTACCGCTTAAAAACTTCTTTGTAAATTAATGCAGTTCTTCAAAAACAGTTGAGAAGTGAATCAGTTATTAATGGGTACTTTGTAATTGATAATTTTTRTATGGAAACTTTGTTTTCCTTAAAAAGACATATTTGATTTTTTACATTATAAATTGTGGTATCATAAMCGTCATATGAACATATAGTAATTTCGACTAAGTCGGATATAGTTCAAACGAAATCAAAAGAGCCGTTACTTGGCATAAACACTTAATACCTTTCGCGAGGTAATCTATTTTAGCTGCCTGAGTCATTGTGTGTCATAATGTGCGAATGACGTGATGCTTAGGAGTTGACACGTTACAACTTAATGAGCTAAATTAATGTTTATTATGCATCATGCTGTGCAAATATATGAATTTATCTGCATGTTTATGTGTGTGTGTGTGAACTTATTTCGATTGTATGAATGAAACTGGTTGTCTTATTGTTATAATTTTGTGTTAAAAGTAACGCAAAATTATGAGGAATCCCCCAACCGGCTACTTACTGACTTGTTTATTCCGCTTTGAACATTTCGTGGAACTCATTGGAATAATATCAGTATTTTTCGTCTTCTTTGTTGTACTTTTTTATTTGTTTATAGATTTAAATTTATTATACTATATATACATATGTATATGTGTATATATTTTTTGAAGTCGCACAGAAGTTTCTTCTTAGAAATTTCGCTTTCAAATCTTTATTTTAACAATAAATATATAACAAGTATTTGCAAATAATTTTTTTATATTAAAAATGTCTTATTGTTRCCTTGCTTTTGATTTATATCCATGCAACAACACTGCATGCAAAGGCATTTGTCATGTTCWTATGTAGACAAAGAAGTTAGTTTGCTTTTTTTTTTGTTTTTTTTTTTGCGTGAAAAAAGTAAGAGTCATTTATATGCGCGACGCATTCAACGTGGCGTATGCATTTCGGTTTTGCATTAACCCTCGTTTTCGTTGACCGCATACCGCCGTTCCCTTTCGCCGACACAGCAACTATTTTACTTTTTATTTGTGTTTGCTAGTTGGTTAATTGGCAGTGTGCCAACATTGAAAACTGCATTGTGATTTGCCTCTGCRTTGTTYTTGTAATTTATTATTATTTATAGTTTTCTTACAGTGCGTGCCAAAATATGGTACACACGCTTGTTATGAAAACAAATKAATTAAAATTCACTTATTATGTTAGTTATTATGCTTTTAATAACATTGGAGGAAATAACAATCTATTTCAAGCATTTATTYTTATTTATCTTAAATGAAATATTTCTAAAAAATATATTGGCAGTATAATTGCATTGTTATTGACGTTTATAAGAGGTATTATGAAATCATCGACTTTACCAAAGAAAAATGTTATTAAAAAGTAAAAAAATTTAAAATCGTTGAAAATATAGTCATAAAAAAATCATTTTTTTTTTAATTTTTGAAAATATGTTTTTAAATATTTTTTCTAAGGTGTAAAATAATAACAAGAATTAAACATAACATACGCATACAAAATTTGATTTTTTTCACTTTCTATATTAATACTTTTGCCCAATTTACTTTTTTAATAATTTTTTTTATGTTTATTAATTTTTTTCAAATTATCTTTGTTTTAATATTTTTCTAAATATTAAAAGACAGCGGAGATCGTTTTG
>NW_017536984.1:141895-149884 GCF_001853355.1 Bactrocera latifrons | reverse complement strand
TTCTAAATATTTTTTTATACAGCTTGGGCTCAATATTATTTTTTTAATATTATTTATTGGTTTTTGGTATTTTTATTCATGTCACTTGCCGCCACGTAGCGRAAAGAAGAAACCGCCAGTCGCTGTTGTTAACTCGGCTATAATCGCGTAAGCGGTGTCTACGCCAKTAAAGAAGAAGAAGTTCATGTCACATATTTATTTTAACACACTGTTGATTTTGTCATTGCTAATTTTCATAKCTTTGTTCTATTAGATTTTAGCAACATTTCTTGTTTCTGCAAATCACCCACATTGAATTGTAAATCACATTAATTTCTTTGACTTTTGATGGAGATTTTTTTCTTTAATTGTAATTTCGCACTTCTTTGTTTGTCTCCTTCTATATGCTTTCCGCATTTGTGTGTCATTTTTCTTGTCTTCCATCAGTTGAATTCTAAGAAATGTTAAAATGCTGTTGATGTTTATTTTAGGAATGTACATATGTATGTGTTTGTGTATATGTGCAATTATATTACGACATGTTTCTATGTTGCTAAGTGCATGCGACTACGCCATATAATTTTTATTGGCTAGTCTTGGGTGGCCAGGTGAGTTGTTCAAATCAGAGGTGGTCAGTAGGTAACAAATTTATGCGCAGCGAAAAGTTTTATTGTGTCTTAAGAGTGTGTCATTTCGTGTTTATGCTCTTTGGAGTGTTCATATATTTGCTTACTATATCCTGTATTTCCCTTAGTTTTTGAGACATGGGGCACAAATTTTTCATGTCTTTTAGCTGCTATACAAACTGACTRAACAAAATTAAGTCTTTGWATGGAAAACTTTTTTATTTAACGAGATTTCTTCACAAAATTTCATACAGTTTATTGTTTAAGACAGGATTTTAATCTYTAAAGAAATTMTTTAGATYAGATCACTAWAGCATATASCTSCCATACAACTGACCGATCAAACTCAATTCCTTGTGTAGAAAACTCTTTTATTYGTCAAGATATATTCGCGAAATTTGGCTYAGATTATTGTCTAAGGGRTTAATGCTATCTCCAATAAGACGGTACCGATCGGATGACTATATCTTATAGCTGTCATAMAAATTGAACGAAYAAAATTAAGTTCTTGCATGGAARCTTTATTTATTTATGAAGGAATAGCCTCGGTGCTAACGCAGTTAACGATTTTTTTAAATTTTTTACTTGTTTTTGTTATTACTATTAATTTACAAGCTAACATGCTTCTAATATTGCATACAATACTGACGATTCTTTTTTCTGCACAAGGCTTTAGATTTTGTTTACAAAGTCAATAAATCATATATAATTTAATATTAATCATAATAGAACTGCAATAAATTTCTTCGTACTCGTATTTACCAATCTTGTGACTCGCCTTGCTTACCCAAGAACTCTATTTCTGTTTTTCCAGTTTACTGCAAGTAATCTCATTTAAAGGCAATTGATTTATAAAACAGTGATTAACAGTTAATTAGACTGGGTATGCGAAATGTGAAAAGYAAACGCAAACAGAAAAGCAACAACAACACCAAGCGACGATCAGCTGTCGCAAATCAAAGCACGAGTGCGGCTAATTAGAGGCGATTATTATTAATTTTTTTTTCTTAAAAATATCATTATTTACAATTGCCATTATACTAATCTTATTAATAAATTGCGCACGTTGTGCTATTGAGTTTTTTGTTTTTGTTGTTGCCACAACACGAGATCATTCGCATTAACTGTGTCAGTGATTTCATTTGCACTACACATGTTGTTATTGTTGTCGCTTGACTGTGCACAATCGTGAAATCATTAAGAGCCCATAAATGTCGCAAAGCATTTACATCATTCTATTAAAATGTTTCCGCTGTCGCTTTTATTTATTAAAGTATTTTATACAACTTTTAATTTCGTCGTTAAGCGGCTGCGCAGGCGTAAGTGACGCACACGTAGCGGTTGTAACATTTTGGCCGCCCTCTTAAGTCGCTTACACAGCTTGCGACCCACACATACCCATATATATGTTGGTAAATTGAAGAATCCAAAAGTTAAGCCATCCTCATTAACGGAAAAGATTTAATTAGGCGGTATTGTACGGTACGGCATGGCGTATACGCAACATTCGTAATAAGGTCAGCGTGTGTGTGTAAGTACAAAGAATGTAATGTAATGCTGCTTTGCAGAGGCTTAACACATTGGAATTCGTAAGCAGCAACGAAAAAAATTTAAATTTTGCAGAAAAATAATTTCGTGTTCCTTGGTTCGGTTATTGATTGCATGTATGCATCTACATATGTATGTATATGTATACGTATGTTAATTGGAAGCGAAAATATGCAAAGAAATTAGCGTAAAAGGCTTTTTCTTATTATCTCAGTGGCTTCACGTCGAAAATTTCCTCTGTGTTATTAACAAATCAAAGAAGGCAATGAAAGAAGAATCTGCATAAGTAAATATTTTCATATAGTATGGAATTTATGTGGAAAATTAAGAACGAATAAAATAAAATGTAAAAACATATTGCTTGTCTAAAAAGGCTTTTCGTATTGGACCACTTTTTGGCATTTTTTCGCTGGAGATATTACTCCATCAATGTGAAACTTTTCTGATTTCTCGGCRAAAMACTGCGAYAAGTAATTTTCACAGGCTTCTYTTGAAGCCTACTTTACTCCATTAAGGAAGTTCTGCATTRWCTGAAACAAATGGTAGTCCGATTGTACAACATCAGAGCTATATGGTGGATGCATCAAAACTTCCTAGTCAAGCTCWCCCARTTTTTGCCGAGTCATCAAAGATGTGTGTGTTCTAGTGTAGTCCTGATGGAAGACGAAGCCCKTTCTGTTGATCGSTTCTGGCASATTTTTTTCGATTGCTTGCTTCAATCTCAACAATTGCTGTCAGAAAAATGTAGAATCAATCGCGCGACCAGGCTGGAGCAGTCAGAGGCTGATCCTTTCCAATTCCACCAAAAACTCAGCATAACATTTCGAGGCGTCAATTTTGGCTTTGCGACAATTTGTTGAGCTTCACCGCGCTTGGACCATAAYCATTTTCGCACATTATTGTCGTATTTGTTCCACTTCTACTCTTCTTTTACCATTCGCTTCAGAAATGGTTCGATTTGATTTCGTTTCAGCAAAGAATCGCAGATGTTAATTCGGTCAGTTAAATTTTTCACGGACAATTCATGTCGTACCCAAACATCGAGCTTCCTTTTTTAGTTAGTCCTTTTTTAAATGGTTCCAATTCGTTTGATGATGAATACTCAGTTCCTTACCGATGTCATGGTTGCTTATGTGACGGTCCTGTTCAATATTTTCCATAATTTCATCGACTTTTTCAACGATTGCTCGACCAGAGCGAGGTGCATCTTTCACACCGAAATTTCCAAAACGTAAGCAAGCGAACCATTGATGTGTTACACGCCTCGGTGAACTTCACAAATTTCATTGGTGGCTTGAGTGGTATTCTTCCCTTTTTTATACAAAAATTTAAAAATATAGCGAATTTCTTCATTATTTTTATCATTTTTGAATAGCTGTAAACTCTTTAAACTTCCCCGAATTTAATTTTTTTTCTCACTSACGTCTCCAACACTATATGGTATGTCACAATGTGTTTGGTAGAACTGAAGATATACGACTCCAACGACATTGACAAAATACGAAAATACTTTTTCGACTACCCATTATATATGTAAAGATTTTTTTTTGTATAAATTAAATAGTTATAAATGCATACAAAAATTAATTTTCATATATACATACATATATATATACACATACTGCCTCTGCTAAACTAAATGGCTCCAAACAACAACTGACCTATAATTACACCGCAGGTATTTAAGCTATTAAAGACCGCTTTACTCAACATTCTTTTATTTCAAGAAATTTAATCAGCAAGTTTTGCTACACGCTGGAATCCGCAAGCCTTTGTATGCTTTTAATTTTCAGTCATAGCTAATTTAAATTTCTTTGAGTCATTTAAAAATTTAGTGCAACTTACTTGCCGCGTTCGCTCTCCGCCATTCGCCAAACTATACGGTAAAAACAAACTTTATCACTGTCTGTACAAAACGCTTATATGTCATTACTTGTATGTTTTGATTATTTTTGTTRTTGCTACATTTTTTTGAAGCTGGTATCAATTGCTGGTAGCCCAGTAGGCATTTGAATGACCTGTTATTAAAGTGCTGTTGCAACAGTCTTGCCGCAATTAGTGAGYTCTTGAAGAATGATGAATCGAACTAGCAAGTTGCTTAAATCTGGTTTTAAATAATATAAAATTTAAAAAACATGGTTTTTAATAACCGCTTTTAAAAGGTATTTGTTAGGATATTTCTAAGGAAATTTCATGACGGGATTGAAAAAAAAAAGTTTAAAAAACAGCTTAGTATCTATATACCATCTTGATTTCTAATATTTTTAATAGAAATTTAGGCACATATGTAGATAGTTTCTCAAATATACTAGCTTAATGATTTTTGTTTTGTAGAAGAATTTGCTTTTGCCACCCCTATTTGACATTTCTTTTACAGGGAACTTTACATTTGGTTGGAGTGTCGCATACTTCTTTTTACGTAGATTTAAAAAAACATTAATTCCATACACGAGATACACGAGAGTGTTTGAGAGCCGCAGATTTCTATCTTATGCAAATAGATGGATTGCTTTGAAAATTTCTTTTATTTTTGCTATGCCGACATGAGGAAATTTTCTTMGTTTCTCAAGACCTCATCTATCATTTGCTATCTGTGAAACTCACTCCTTTCCAATGAAATCAAAATATCGCAAGTTTGACCAAGTTTCTCAAGACATCATAATTTTCGCTTTTGCAATTCACTCCTTTAATTAAACAAAAAAAAAAAAAAAWTCTCAAGTTTGATTGATTGTGCTATCAACTTCAGATAAATTTCCACCTGGGTATAGTCGGTGTGGTAAGCGCTTCGTTTGTCGTATCTTGTTTGGCAAGCCCCTGCTTAGACGCTTACGAGTATATCAAGTTACGGTTTTTATACGATTTTTAGGTTTTTGTACACATATTTAGTTATTTTTTTTTTGTTGTGGTTTCCCTGAGACTGACCGCTAGAGCTATGTGTTATGCGGCCAGATACTATACAGGYCTTACTTACCTACCAGAAGCAACTCCGCTGGACAGCCGAACAGCTGACGCTGCGGGAGAGTGAAGTGCGGCGTTTTGACACTGCGTCGAAGCGACGCAAACAGCAGCAACCGCCAATCAGCTAACTCACAAACTAAGCAAGTAAGCAGACGACATTGCGTTGCGGTGAAGGCGACGGACGGGCGGCGTGTGGTTGCTGAGCTGGAAGAAGTGAAACAATAAAATAAACCCAAGTGGGGCTGTCCATTTTCAGTTTGGCACGAAACGTCGACTTACCGAGTTGTGCGCGAAGTATTCTGGCGTGTTTTACGCGCGAATTCGTGTCGCTTTGGAAAGCAAAACAACGAAGCGATTCAAAAATCGTTAGAATTATTGAATTTTAATTTTTGCATTTATTTTGTCGTGCGTACTGTGTAAAGGTACCACACAGCACTAGTTGAACGAAGTGATCCGGCCAAAGTATTGAGGGGCGCAGGCGCATTTAGATAGTGTAAGGTCTCGGCTTGTTGAAGACGCTACGTATATTTATGAAAAGCCAGCACTGAAATCTTAAAGTAAACATTGAGCTTTTTTCTTGTGGAAGTGAAGTGTGTCAGCTGTTGTATCTTTAAATAAATATGAATGAAATTACTTTAAAAGTGCGGATGTGGCGCTACAGTGGTGTTGTGGCTCTGTGTCACAGCGCTAATTGGTTAATTGTTGTTGTTTTTGTTTGCGCGTGCGCTCTAAAGTGCAGAGCTTGAGAACTTTTTAATGTAATTTAAACTCTAAAAACTGCTTCTTATTAGTTTTGGGCTTCGTTTTTGGCAAACAACCATTGATCTAACAAGAAATCAGTACAAATATTAAAAATTCAAATTGAAATAAAATTTACTTACTCTGAATGGGGTATATTAAGTTTGCTATGAAGTTTGTAAAACTTTAAAGTAAACGTTGAGGTAAAGTATGTATATGTGGTATATGCATAAATACTCATTTGTCGGAACTGCCAATATCGCACTGCAATATCAATTAGCTTCCCTACAAACTGAAAGATAAATAAATTCTAAATTTATTGCACTAATCTGCCAAAATAGTATAATAATTAATCATATTCCATATATAAAATATTATTATTCTAATACCTGTTCCTTTCGTATTAAGATATTAGAACACATTAAAGATAGAAACTAACCTGGCTTACGCCGGTGAACTCAGATCATGTAAGAATTTAAAACTCGAACAGACTTAATATTTAAGCGGCTACACCTAAAAATATATCTTAATTCAACATCGAGGTCGCAAACTTTTTATCGACATGAACTCTCCAAGCAAGCGCTTGTATGGAACACCTTTCCGTTTGACGAGTTATCTTTACGAAATTTGGCATAAATTAATATCAAAGGCATCACGACAATTTCTGAAGACATTGTTCAATTTGGAAATATCGGACATCCTAATGTATATGTGAGTTTTTATCTGAAATCGCAAATTTCTTGGCTTGGCGATTGGTTCACTTAGCCGTTTGATTTTGAGCAATTTAATGACAATGATTTTATTCTTGGAAAACGAAATATTTTGGGAAATAAAAATAACTTTTTTGCTATTTATATTAGATTTTTATTAATATTTACAATCAGATAATCAAAGCAACAGGTCATTCTGCATCAAATTTATTAATTCTTAAATTTTTTCAACACTTGTCAATTTAAAACTTTTTGAATTACTAAGTCCACCTTGATTTTAGATTCCACAAGCACTGCTTCTAACCTCCAAAGTCTCGTTTTAAACTACTATGATCGGCCAGTAAAGTCCTTGTACACAAAACTCTTTTATTTGTCAAGATATTATATATATATAAGATTACCAAATTTGGCATATATTGGAAAGGTGTGATTTCAAGACTCATTTAGCCAATATATTGGGTAGTCGAAAAAGTTTTTCCATACTTCTAATCAAACTTCAATTTGTATTTTCTTTTTTTTTATAAAAATACGAAAAATCTTTTTCGACTACCCAATATACTTATGTGAAATTTCTGTAATTTAATTTTTATAGACAAAATAGATATTTTCAAATTTCAAGCGCATTGCAACAACAAAAAAGTACATACAGGAAAAATTTCTGGTSAAATTCGCTTAATGAACAAGCGAACGGAATTAGTTTTAGACTATAAATAGCATAATAGTAGTCATGAAAAATGTTACCAAATAGATTACATTAAAAAAATGTTCCAACTAGCARTAGCATTAGTATTGTTTACAAAAATACCAACAATTTTTGCATTGTGCATCTCAAACATAGCGTAACACCTGCCAAGTTAGCTAGCGGCAGCACCCAAGCGGTGAAGGTGTCGCCATTGACACTGGCAACGACACTACCGACAACAACACCAAACATTTACAACAGCTTCAACAACAACAATAGCTAGTTTGGATGAGAAATAAAAAAGTAGTCAAAATTTGTGTAACAATATCGACATCGGAGCAATGAGTGTGCACTTCCGTTCGGATAGTTTTATGTAAAATTTCATCAGAGGTTGTTGTTTACTTTTCATTGCGGGCGTTTTTTACATGGCCGGTCCCARACCCAGCGCACAACCCTACGGAGGGATGGTTCGCCTTCTCACTTTAGCTCGCCTTCAAACGGATGTTCTTTGGTTRCCAGAGGATACCCTGGTCTAATACCGGAAGCCGTGAGCTGCTTGAGCCATATGTAAAAAAAAATCGTTACTCAGCGAACTTTACTCACTTCGTGCGCTTCTACACCAGACGAAACGAGCGCACTGAAACTAATTTGTCTACGTGGAAAACTTTCAAAATTCACTGTTGGGTTAATATCGTCGATGCGCGCAGTTGCAAATTAAAAAGCACACAAACGAAAATCACAACAACGT
>NW_017536984.1:122218-141779 GCF_001853355.1 Bactrocera latifrons | reverse complement strand
TAGTATGCATAGAGTGGCACCTGTGCAATGAGAGCGCAAGAGAGCTAGTTTTTGTTATTTTGCAAAACTCAAAAATACCCATAATTATCTTTACAAGTGTTTATGAGTTTTGTATTAAGCTGTGCTGGCTAACATACCGTATACATTTTACATAGTATATATGTATATATATGTATAAATACTTATGTATGTATGTAGGCACGCCTGATACTTGGGCCTGCGTCTGTATACCAGCAGTAGCATCACTACACACAAATTCAAGGCGAGACATTTAGTTTGCAACAAAAAACAACTTACATTGAGGTATTTGCAACACTGAAGGTTAGTGCCTGTAAGTGCATGGCCTGTAGGAAATAACATTTGTAGACAGCTGGAGCATCTTGAACAGTTAGGACTTAGGCGAAGCACCCTTAGATCGTTGATTAGTCATGCCGGTCTGTCTCTCTGTCCGTCCGACTGTCTGCCTGTCTGTCTATACGCGAACAAAATCATTTTGTCGGAACCGCCTTTATCGGACCACTATAGCAAATAGCTGTCAACTGCCAACTGTTTGTAATAAAATCTTTGTACGCAAAACTTTACTATTTCACGAGATATCTTTTCGAAATTTGACGCAGTTCAATGTCTCATTCAATAGTGGAATATCCAAAAGAAATAGTTCAGATCGGACCACTATAACATATRGCTGCCATATAAACTGAACGATCAAAATGAAGCCCTCGTTCTTCCGTCCAACCAAATTAACGTTTTTTCTTGTGTTTTTGTTTATTTTTTACTTCAAACGAGAGGAGAGCTTTCTTTCTTATACCTTGTAATGAGTTGTACCGTAAGTAAAATACCACGACTGTTGATCATGAGCTGTCAAAAAGTCAACAAGAGTGCAAAATAAAATGTTGAACACCACGAAACATAAAAAAGTTTAGAAAAAATTTGTGTAAAAAAAATTCTCAAAAGAATCAAAAAACTGTTCAATGGATGCTGACAACTGTCAGCCAATTGACTGATAACAGCCAGACACATGACCCAATAAGAAGGAGAAGCTTTACATTAAAGCTGGCAAATTAGAAGAAGCAACATTATCGGTGCTTTATTATTAAATCCGAAGGTGCAAAATAGCAAAACCAAACAAAGATTTCACGAAGTCGAAATGCAAAGAAAAAAGTAAATAAAATCAATCGAAGCTAAGTTAAGTGTAAAAGCACACAATCCTGATAAAATTATACTAAACAAATAAACAGCACTACTGCAGTACAGCAAAACAATAACAATACAATCAAAACAACACGATCGCTGTGAGCAAAATGTTGCTGCGAAATGCGGACAGAGTGCGATAATAAGCGGCGCGAGCGCGTTGAGAGCGCTGAGYATGCGAGTGGCACACTATAAAAGCCCCCCAACAACCAARCAACCAACGATAGCGCAACAGCAAAAACAATAACAGCCGCAAACGGCTCCAAATGTGCACAACAAAAGCAGCTAGCAACAAAAAATCTCTGCAGTATTGTGAGCAAATCGCCAAAGCAGAGTACTCGTGCTTTTTAGCACCGGCTGCCGCAGCCCACTCTCGCGCGACAAACTGCTCCACCAAACCAACGGGCGATACTAAACTTATGCCGCATTCGGTAAAATCGCGGTGAGCGCGTAAGAAAGTTGTTGTTGTTGCTGCTGTTTTTGTTGTACCAATTTGCGCGCTCGTTTATTTGTTTGACAGCAGAAGTTGCGATTTGTCGCGATTGGCGTACGGCATGAGCAAGCGTACTGTCCTCTAACACAAAGTACCAAAGTGAATAAAAAATCATGCGAAATTATTTCTCCCTTAATGTTGACCAACAACTACAGCAACGATTCGTCACTCGTTGCTCGCCGCTCAGTTGGAGCAAAATATATTCAATGCGCATACATACATACATACATGCATACTTACGTATATAGTATGTATTTCAGCATACTTGTATAAATATCGTTGTGTAGTGAGTTTGAATGGCATGAATTTGTGAAAAAAATCAGTACCGGTGTCGTTCGTTTTTTTTTATTGTTATTGTTGCTTGTATTAAGTTGAAGTGATTTTTTTTTGAATAAAACGCGCTCGCACATTTGTTGTGGCACTTGTACTAGTACGCATTCGTTTGTCGTCGAAGATCGCGCTTTTTCCTCTTGACACGAAACAGATTTATATTTTTGTATTTTCGTGTCGAAAAATTTGTATCTCAAAAATTGTTAATTGCTATGCGGTTAGTGATAGTGATTGCCAAAAGTTATTTGTAAATTTATCAGGTGAAAGGAAAAGTGTGTTGCACGCAAGTGTATCAACTGGCAGATGAAAAGTGCAAGGCTGTTTTAAAGTGCGTGCAAATAATTTTTAAAATAATTGTTTRTGCAATATTATCAAGTTGTTGACAATTTATGAAAATTAAGTCTTATATACGTGTGTCTATATGTATATAGAGAATTCAAAGAAAAGTGAGGTAAAAAAAAAAAATTAATAAGAAAAAAAAGAAAATATACAACCAGCGATACTAACAAAAGCTAAAAACAGCTTTTTTAAAATAACTGAAAATTACCAATAGCAAAACAACGTTAAATTATATAATTACGGTGTTGTTTGTAAAACTTTACAACAACAAAACCTACAAAACTTCAATTAATTAGTCTATATACATGTGTAGTAATTTATGGTAATACCACAAACTGTTATTGTACAAATCCAGTGATTGTAGAGAAAATTAAAATCTCACCTAAAGCGACTGCCTAACAAAAACAAGAAAAAAATTTGACTTCAGCTACACCGAAGTTATAATGCCTTGCAAAGTTGCGCTTTTGAAACACATTGCCATATAAGAAGATATTTATCTTTGATTGTTCAGTTTGTATGCCAGCTATATGCTTTAGTGTCAAATAAAAAAGTTTTCCATACAAGGACTAGAGTTTGATCGATCAGTTTGCACGGCAGCTATATGCCATAGTGGTCCGATATGAACAATTTCTTCACAAATTCCGTAGTTGTCCCAAAAAATAATGAGTGCGAAATTTCATGAAGATATCTCGTAAATTAAACAAGTTTTCCGTACAAGGACTTGAGTTTGATTAATATTTATATTTGTAGAATTTCTTCGGATATTAAATTATTTGTTTAGGCAATAATTCTTCTTAAATTTCCTGAAGATATCTCGACAAACGAAAAAGTTTTCCATACGGGCACTACTTTCAGGTCGTTAACTTTGTATGACAGCTATATGCTATAGTGAACCGATCTGAACAATTTCTTCGCAAACTACGTAATTGTTGCAGACAATAATCCCAGCGAAATTTCTAGAAGATATCTCTTCAAATGAAAAAACTTTCCTTACAAACACTTGATTTCGATCGTCCAGTTTGTATGGCAGCTATATGCTATAGTCGTCCGATTTTGGCGTTACTAACAAATGTGCATTTTTTTGGAGAGAAAAGCGTGTGTGCAAAATTTCAGTTCGATATCTTAAGAATTTAGACTAGTTCGCGTTTATACAAACAAACGACCATGGCTAAATCGACTCAGCTCATTATGGCGATCTTTTATATAAATATAATCGTATACATAAATATTTTAGAGCCTCCGACGTTTCCTACTGTGCATTAAGAACTTCGTGGCAAACTTAATATACGTGACCTGGTCTACGGAAAGGGGGCTTAGGTGTCAAAAAATCCAAAAAATCAATTTTCACTTTTTAGTTGATTCGGATGGAAAATGAGATTTTTAACAGTTGTTTCCCAGAAAACTCCCTTTTCGTAGATCAGGTCACATATGTACATTCTTCAGGGAATAACAACAACAATTACCAAGCTTCTTTTCGTATGAGTCATGCAACTACCAACACATATAAATCTACATACATATATATTAGCAAATCACCACTTGAAATTTGAAATAAAATTGCGCAATTGATTGAACCACACCTTTTATTAACCTCAACAAACCTTATGAAATCCTTAGCAATTGCAGCCAAAAAATAATTCATACACACATACATATATAATATACATATATACAGAGCTAAACCTACGCGTGTCAGTGCCAAGGCAGCTGCAAGTTTACAAACAAAACAAAAACACTGAACAAACAAAATGAGAACTAGAACAAGCTGCAAATTTAGCACAAAGCCAAGTAGCATATGAMATACGAGGTATGGCTGCAACAAGGGTCTGAAGTGGCAACTAAAAAGTAAATACCAACAAAATTTTGCATTGAAAACGTAATATCAAAAAAAGTTTTTGCACTAAGTTTATACAAAACATCGGAAAAACAACAACTAAAAATTTTGTAAAAACTACAACAACATAAATAAAATACAACAACAAAAGTTTTTACTTACTACAACAAAATAGATAAAATACAACAACATTTAAAAATACAAAATCAACAGTAAAATACAACAACATCCAAAAATTCAACAACAAAAGCTGTAAAAATATTACAGCTTCAACACCTTGTACTCTAAGTGGATTTGGAGACGCTGTAAAGACTGCAAAACGCACAACAAACAAGTTTTTTTTTTACAAAAATTACGGAAACTTAAGCGCAATTGGCTGATTAAAGTGGCTAATTAAAGCGCAACATAGAACATAAACAACAAAGTGACTTTACGGTACTGCCAAAATTATATATTCAACTATAACTGCGCGAACGGGCACTTCGTCTTTGTTGTCTCAACAGTTAGTTGTTTTTATACTATCCACACAACAACAACATAACAACCGTTAAATAAAAGTACATATTAGTGTGTACTTTTCGTAAACCGTCGAATCTTCCCCGCCATCACGGTACAATTCACAGTGCCCCTTGCCGGCAACAAAATTGCCACAACGGCGACGTTAACGCGCTCAGAGACAGTAGCCGCCAAAATGAAGCGACTAATGACGTGGGAACGCGATCTGGTCGATGCGATGTATGGGTAAGCGTTCTTGAAATTCAATCTAGATATACTCAGATAATCTTACTCACACTTATATAAAATATTTGAAAAAGATTCAGGTAGATTTCGGGCTTTAAAAATATAATTGTTATGCACATTCGTATTTATTTAAAACAATATAGACTACTTTATACTCGTAAGTAGTTCTTATCTACTTAGCAATTTATCTGTATGCTCATTTACTTCCGCAAAGCGTCTTAAGAATTTGCTATCATGAGAAATAGCCTTGGAAGCCGTTATCTTTCAGTGTTTGAAGAGATTTCTTTGCATTCTCTGTTCTTCATGAAATATTTCAAAGTTTATCTTTCATTTTTGTTCTTTGCTTGATATGGTTGAGGCCGCTGACTGTGTAAATGCTTATTATCATTCGAAAGAACATTCTTTGTCATATATTTTTTGAAGATTATTCTTTCAAATGTTGGCCGTAACTACGTTTCAGATGGTCCATCCGTTGAGTCCAATTTTCGATGACTCGTTAGAGCATTTCGACCGGTAACTGGCGAATGACACTCTTGATGTCCAAGAGGTTCAAAGGCTTGAATCGAAGCGAGATTGTCTGTATAGACTTTATGCTTTACACATACACATAGAAAAAATATCACAAGATCTTGGTGACCTTAAAATCGAACCGGAACCTGTAATTATCTGTTCACCATAATGTACTCTCAATACGTCCATTGATTGACGCGATGTGTGGGTAGTGGCGCCGTCTTGCTGAAACCAAATGTCGCCGAGAACACGAGCTTCTATTTCAGAGATCAAATAGCCGGTTATCATGACACGATAAAGGTTACCATTGACGGTTACGTTCTCACCGGCATCATTTTTGGATATGAAAAAAATAACGGTTTGGTGTGTTTTGTGGGTCAGTAGAATCATCGGACCCACAAACCATACCAAACCGTTGTTTTTTTTTCTGGGGAAATATCACTTCTTGCATCTATTCAGGTTGCTCTTCGTCCAAAATGTGGAAATTATCTTTTTTTTTCGTGGAACAAAATTTGGCTCGAAAACGTCGGATCTTCTTTGAACTTTACAAGAGTCCATAGATCGTCAGATCTTCTTAGAACTGTTCAAGAGCTCATAGAGCGAAGCGATCTAGCTTGGAAAGATTGAACGGTTTCAGTTCTTCCACAAGTTGGTATTTTTTACGCTTTCAATTTAAGATCTCGACGTAAAATTCACCAAGTTGTTCCACACGTTAGTCCGAGTTGCGGCGAATGGCACCGAATCAACTCTCCACGGTATTCCTGTACACTCTAAGCTACGGATGCCTTATATCCTTCACTGGGTGCTGGACGTCTCCTATTCGGTCGAATGTTATCCAATAATGGATGTTGGGTCCCGGGATAGGTGGTGGTGTAGCGTATAGTGCGCTCAGTAGGCCGATTTTGTTGACCATAATTTGAGCGAAGCGCGTGGAACACAGTTTTTACAGATCGTGAGTTTTCGTAATAAAGTTGAATGATTTGCAAACGTTGTTTGGGTATGGTAAGACTTCCATGATGAAATACCAAACAATACTGAACAAAAATAACATGACAGCTTGAAACAACTCACGCGTGAACTGTCAAAAAAAGGCTATTGACAAAAGTACCGGTACTTGAATTATCCTGCGATATTGCTAATGGCTTTGTGAGAGTAGTATTGCTTTCTACGCATCAGAGGACATAGGCGCAGCTTACATTAGGCATATGAATGTGATAGGCTCAAGGCGATTTGTAAGGGTCTTACTATCTAATATATAGGAGTTTTATATATTTCAACCGAGCGGCGTTCTAAGCTGTTCAAATGAGATCCCTTTTAAGATCGATTTTTTAACTTAACCTAACCTCTAACGTCTTTAAGTTGTTTTAATAGTACGAGCTAGTTAATCACTGTGTATAATCAAGTTTGAAATTCTTAAATCTAAGTATATTTCTCTCTAATAAATTTAATGCAAATATTTTATTTTTGTGTTATTGAGAAGTGCTATACAAGAATTCAGTATACCAATTTTATTTTAAGCAAAACAAAAATTTAAAAACCAAAAAGGTCACTGACCACACTGCCTTTTCCTACTGACCTTATTTGCAGCGCTCGTTCGTTTATACTCTCATTCGTGCACCTGCTCGCGCACTACTGTATTCGCTCTCTGTTGTGTTACTTCAGCGAATATTTCAAAACTCGGAATGCTGCACTATTCTTTATTTAAAAAACGTGAGCGCATATATGTGCTAACATAGCAGAATACTGTTATGGATGTTAACAAATGTTAATATGTAGCAGAATATTGTTATGAATGCTAACATAAATGATAATTGATATGTTATTTAAAATTAGTTGGGAAAAAAGTGAGCAATTTTTTGAGTGTTTTTTATTTCTTATTTTCTATTTCAAAAGCGATGAGTAAGTTGGAAAAAATTTTCGTATAATCTTATAAAGTAAATATTAAATGCGACAGTTGACAACGGCATTAAGGCGAGTATTTCTTATACACACTGTGCATATTTATGCTAAAATGCGGTTTTAATGCAAAATTGTACTAAAAAATAAGTATACATTATTTATAATGTTTTGCTATATCTGAGTGTATATGTATATGTTTTTCAAATTTTTATGTTTTTTTCTTGAGAAATTATCAGTTTGCTGAATTTATATTTGCATATATTCATACATACATACATATATGTATATTGTTAGGTGCCACAGTTGAATGACTCAATATTGTTTGCACCTTGGACCACCAAGCGGACGTCGTTTAGTTGTTATTTCGCATTGGTTTTGCTCTTTTTTATTTGCCGCAATGGTGACGCCGTATGTCGCTTTATATGACAGCAGGCTAATGTGTCGAGCCACACGTTTTGCATATTTAATTAAAAACGTTTCATGCGAAATCCATAGTAATTTGCATAAAAGGGGAATTCAAGCGATGGAAAGTAACAAGCGAGCAAATAAAAGTAGTAGATAACAATTTGTTTGTGATTTGTTTGTGTGGCTGCATTTCAATTGAAAGAGGTTGCTGTGAAGATCAACTAAACAGGTTGTACAAGTGATCAATTGGCAAATCAATAAAAATTGAATAATTGCAATACAAGAAAATGCTTGTACAATAGCAAATATAATTGGCAACGGAGAAAGGTCAGTTTGATGGCTTTGCTGGCGGGCAAAACGACTTACTTATGTTTATAGATATTCGATATTTATAAGTGCGATACATTAGGGTATTGTATTTAAAACATTTTTTTGTTATTTTCTTCGCAAGCACATGAAAATTTTGCTTATTATAGGAGAAAAAAAATTTCTGAAAATTTTTGCCCTCCATATTAACTTCCTTTTCGATTCGTTTTCGCTTTTTACACATATTAAAAGAAAAATGAGTAAACAACTGATTTTATCGAACAAATTCCAAAGARCTGTAAGAAATAAACTTTCTGCCAAAAAATTTCTACACAGTTATGTCATAAAAGTGATTTATTTCAGTAATATAAGCGATTTAATTAAAAAAAAAGGTTTTAATGAAATTTTTGTATTTAAAACTTGGATCAACGACTTTATATCAGTTTTTTATTTTATTAAATTTTTTCAAAAATTATTTCTTATCAATTTTTGATTTTAATGAATTTTGGAAAACTTGAAAATCTGAAAGTAGTACCTAAGTCAAAATTAAGTGCTCAAATTTTCGGGATTTTTTTTTCCACTTAAAAAACAAAATTTTCATGTGCCCGCGAAGACATAAAAAAGGTTTTAAATGAACCACCTTAATGTACATATATGTATATATTTTATATGTATGTATGTTACACAGGTAAATGTGCTCATAAATTAAGGCCAATATATAACAGTGGTACTTCGTTGGATGATTTCCCTTCGTAAGTGGTCTTCATAGTTCACTCATCGCAAACTTCAGTGAAATTTCAACAACCTCAGCATATATCAAACAGAGTAATAATGTAGATCACTACCGGTTTTCGCAAAATATAATTGTCATATATATGCCAAGACATATTTACATGCTTCCGAAGAAATATGTTTCATTTACATGAATATAGTAACATATAATATTAATCACTTACAGTTAAACGCAAGAAAAAAGTTTTAACTTTGGCTGCCTGGTGCTCCGCAACCATTTTTTTTATATTTTTTTCTCCCAAAAATTCCCCACAATCATTACTGAGTCCCAATTTTATCTCTACGTCCCTGAAAACATTAACACACCCTTTCCACTAAGATTTAATATATAAATTTGAAAATGAAAAATCGTGATCCATTAATTCAATTTAATTTGCCTCACATATCCAGGCTTCACTGTCGCAAGGAAATTGCAGGAAGTACGCAATTTGTGTCTATGTAATTAAAAATGCTATAAAAATAATTTTTATGGTTTTTCGCAATTACAGTAGCAAACAAAAGCGGCACTTAAAATGAGCGATTGAGCGTAGACAAAGCTTTACGAAATATTTGACACTGTTTTATGGAGAGTGGCAAAATTTAATGTGTTTGTTGTAAAATACAGTAAATCTTAATTTTGTTGTTGTGACACTTTCACAAAAATTTCGCTCCGAGGATTGAGCTCAACTGCTATACAGTTCTTAACATTAAGTGTAATAAAAATTTCTTGTTTACATAGGTTAGGTTTGTGATTTAAGTTATTTTAGGTTAGGTTTATCAGGWAGGCCAATAAGCCACGATATCAAATGGAGTTCACTAGCTATGTCTAAGAGGGGTGGTTTAGGGTGATAGGGTAATAGGCTCTGGGGCCTAACTGTCCATACCTTCTTCAGTGTATCATACTGTGCGGACCGAAGATGCTTACAGCGTAGTCTTGCCAATGTGGGAGAAGTGCATAAGAGATGTTCCATCGTTTTCCTGCAGTTTCCTGCAGTTTTCTTGATATGCCAGCCTCATCTTGCGGCCGTATGTCGCCAGCCTTTTCTATCGAGTGCCAATAAAAATTTTGTGTAATTCTGATTTACTATTTTGCAGTTGACTTAGTATTCCCATCATGTCCTAAAATCTATTTTATCGAGTGCCAATAAGAATTTTGTGAACTTCAAAACTACTGTTTGRCACATGACTTTTGCAGTTTTGCACCCACGTAGCTCGTTTCATCGGGTCTTGATTTTCTTCACCATACTTCTGCCGAGATCGTCGTATATGGTCATGGTCATGGGTCCCTGCTGCCCTGCTTTCCAATGTTGATTTTCGTTTTCATTTCGTTTGCGGATGTTAGTCGTACATCGTTCTTTGCAATCTCGTCCAATGTTTTATTGCCTTCACTTGTTGCCTGTCATCCAGTTGAAGCGAAGTTGCTTACTTCTGGCAACACTTTCTACGGCTGCCCTGCTTCCCMAGACACTTCTGGCCGATATGGGGTACAAGGTTACTGCCTTGATTGTTACTTGGCTGTTTGCGTAGATGTTGGCTCTGAATTTGCCTGCAGGTGCATTAGAGACCAGCTCCGCCACTTTCGCAATAACAAAGTCCTCAGCTTGAAATATACTGCAATGGTCCGGCAACATAAAAGTTTGCCTTATGCCTAACTCTGGACAGTATATTTGCAGACCAACTCCATCGTCCGTTTTCGAGCCATCAGATGAGATGTTTAGAGTGTTGCGCGTAGCTAACATACCTTTACATTAGATATATTTTCCTATGTTTAGTTTGAACATTCTTTCTAAGTTGAAAACACAACAGTTTGGTACTTTATGCGGTCCTTGAGRGAAAGTTGTGTCCCATTTATAGAAGGGAATTTTGTGTTTTCTTGTGAACACCAGCAGATCCATTTTCTCCGGATTCAACCCCAGACCCGCTTGCCGTGCCCAGTGATGGATTTTGGTATTGAGAATGGTGGTCAAAATACTGCTAATTGTCTGCTATATTGCCACAAAAATTAAAAAAAATAAAATAAAAAAATTAAGTACTTAACTCTTATATTATTTGTTGTGCAATCATACACCTTGTTCTGGGTATAAATTTAAACTTCTCATCCTTATCTTGTTTGGATTTCGTCTGTGTTCATAAAGTGCTCAAAGCTTAAGTTGGCTTAAATATAAATATGACGATACGGTTTTCTAAAAATAAGCTGAGGTATCAAAATGACAACATCACAGCTAAAAATAGTGAATACTCTAGATAAATATATGCTAACAATGAAATATTTTTCATTATTAATATTAAAGTCAATATAATCAATTTTAATGGAGCCCAAAATAAATTAATTAAAATTGAAAAATATTTCATCATTTTTCGAGTTAAATATATTCAAAGAGAAAAAAATAATTAATTATTGTGAAAGGTGTGCGGGCTTTGCAAGCTATGGCCCAGAACGAACGCTTCCTGTTGGCTTTTCGAAATATCAATGAAATTAGCATGAATATTTGATAAGGGCGACGTTGGCGTAATAAATATAATTCCACCTTAACAAAGAGTTGTGAAGTACAGTATATACATAAATACATGAGAAGAAAAGAAAAAGAACAATTATAAAAAAAAAGTTGAATAAGACAACAAGCTGAAGCGCGGTGAATTACTTAGACAATCATAAGGGTATAAGAGCACATATATTTATTTAGAATCGGATATTTGTATATCTGCTACTTTTATGGTCAATTTGGCTGACGCTCGCGAATTTTAAAGAAAACCTACGAATTGTTTGTTTAGAAGAAAGCATGAGTAAACGTTTTGTCTTAAATGCGCTAGGTAGAAACCACTTTTAATAAATAGGTGAACAATTACATAAATAAGTAATGTTTGACGTGTGTACTTGTAGATTTTTCATAGTCAATGTATAAGTTCATGCTTTTGTGGCGCGCCAAACAAGTAAACATTCAATTTCTGTATTTATTATTGACATTTTTCGCAAGTCTTTCAATTAAATGAACATAAAATATCGCGCGGCAATCGATCAAAAATTCGTAAATAATCTGTATGAAAATATTTCCAATTACCTAAGTTTTTAATTAACGCCTACATATATAATAATTAACGCGTGCAGGCATAACTGTTTTAACTGGATTTCAATTGCGCGGACGCCACTCATGTTGACAGCAATCGATCACTCTCAATCAGTAATTTAAATATAAGTGCTATTTTTGACTTTGTAATTTAAGTAAAATGCGAAATTCGATTTTGAAATTTGGCCTGTGAACTTTAATAATTAAAATAAAATATTTTTATTTAAAGCGCTCTTTGGCCTTTCAACATCTCACCGCAGAATGTTACTGTTGATAACCTGTAATGTTAATTAACATTCTCTGATTTATGGCATCTGTTAGTTGCTTGCAAGATAACAGTGCGCTGAACAGCTTAAACTATTGTTGGTTTAGGAAGGCCTAACTTCAGTGTTGTGCGTTAATTTTAATCCTTATTTGTTTGGTTTTTTATTTTTTGCTATTAAATATAATATATATTTTCTTTAAAAAAATTGTGTATTTCTCTGCAGACTCCTAATATCGGTAAATATGAGTAATTTGTTCGAGATTTGTTGGAGCTTTGCTTTGAAAGCTTTGTTTTCATTATTTGCAAGTGTGCAATATTAAGTAAACATAAAAAAATATTTATGAAAAATATATGCAGACTTAAAATTAAATTAACCGTCATCAAAAAAAACAAAAAAAAAAAAAAAACCGAAAAGACTTAAATAAAAATATAAGACGCCTGTTGACTCAAAAATATATATAACAAAAAAATATTTCTATATGGATTCATAGAGTGAGCACATATGTATCTTATGGCGCTTAATTTGCTAATACTCTTTCCACAAACAGAGCCATTCAACTTTCTCGATTTTTGTTCAAAAAAAGTTCACCTAAAATAAACCAATAAGCCGCGCTTGGACAAGTTTCGGCCCTTTGGGATACAAGAAGAAGTTCTTTTTTAGGTCCAAGATAAGTAGTCTTCTTTTATGGTGCCTGCGTTTGACGCGAATTTTAACAGATTCTGCGGCCTTACTATCGATCCTCTAGTGTAACATACCGTGGGGACCCCAGATGCTTACAGCGCAGTCTTGCCAAAGCGGAACAAGTCCAAAAGATATGCTCCATTGTTTTTCTGGTGCCCTGATCTAGGCATTTCCTGCAGTCTTCTCAATCTTTCAGCCTCATCTTGCGGGCGTATGTCGCCAGCAGACAGTGACCAGTTAGTATCATGTTCCTATAGTCTCTTCTATCGAGTGCCAATAAGAATTTTGTGTACTTTTGATCAATCGTTTTGCAGATGACTTTTGCAACCGGGTAAATCGTTCTATCTGGTCTGATTGTCTTTACCATACAACTTAGTATAATTGAAATTCATCAGCTGATTGTTATTTTATCAATAATCACAACCAAATTTATAGCCTGGACAACGACCCGCAGTTTTGCGTTACTATTTCAACTCGATATGCTTTCAATTAAGAATGAATGTAGTAAATTAAGATTTTTTGTAAGTATGGTTAATCGATCTAAATTATCGCTTTAATAGAGSTGAGGGCGGTTAGTTGAACAATGACTCTAGATAAGTTGATGTTTTCATAGAAAATACTTCCAAATATACGAAATAAATCAAAATTTAAAAGGCAAGTACTTAAGACGCACAATTTTTCGTAATCTTTCAGTTCAATTAAATGTATTTAGATACCAATCTCTAAATATGTCTATATATACAAACACATGTATGCACTCGCACCGCGATTAATTTTGAAGCATGAGACGCAGTCGTGCGGTTTCTTCGTGATATTCCCATACCCTTGCATACATATTTACATTAATACACACAAATTATTTCATGTGACTTCTATTCGTGAGTACCTACTAACGACGCATCGGCGATAATGCCAAATGTGATGGGTACCTGCGGCTTTAATTTCAAGCAAATACTCGTTTTATTGCCGTAATAAACTCGTAAAATTGGCAGAGATTTACGTGTCAATGGAAATTTATAAACGCGAGATAATTTTGAATTAAAAAATGATATGTATGCGAAATCAAACATAAATGAATTATAATCAGCATAAAGTAACGCATATATATGTATGTAGATATGTACTTTATATGTAAACTCATATAAACATATAGCTTTTACTATTATTAAATTTTAATCTTCACTTTTGTGAGTAATTCGAGTATTAACGGCGCTAATTGCTTTTAAAAATAGCAACAATAGTCAGTGTTATTAAATAATATTTTAATAATATTTAAAAATAGCAACAATTGTCAGTGTTATTAAATAATATTTTAAGCTATAGATAAATGCACATATGTACTAGTAGAAAAGCCTGTCTAAATCATAGTGCAAATAAGGCATAGTTAATTATTCAACGTAAATAAAAATTCGTCATAATAGCATTAAGGAGTATAGCCATAKCTTACTGCTAAGAAGCGGSACTAAAGTTCTGACGCATACAACAYTGAYAGTTTTGGGCCAGTTTTCATAAGTTTTATGATTACGAGCGTTCAACGTTAGTCACTGTTATTAAAAACTTTACAAATAGAGATTGTGACAGCTGCAATTCATCACCGCTTTTGGAGTTTGCCAGCAAAATATATTGCATGGTGACGTCATGAACGATTGTAAGAAATGTCTTTGTTGACAATTGTTAAGAAAGTTTGACAGTTATACTATTTTAACTCACCCTGACTCTTCTAGCGTTAATACAAAAAACGTATTTTCGAACAAATTTTTTCAATAAAGTTTGCGTAATTYTATTCTTCGGTATCTCAAATTTGTTCATTTTAAAGTAAGYGTTAACGCACATAACYTTCCCTGACTGAGTCCGTTAACCTRCAAACAAGCGTAGYATCACCGATGACGTCAATCCAATAGAAGACGTTATTCATATATATACTATATCTTTTATTGTTGCCAAATTTTAATTTCCGCCATACCGCTGACACATGTTCGAATTGAACTTACTAGTGACGTCCCGAAAGTGTTATCAATACGAGTTGATTTAGCTATTACCGGCATAATAAATATAAATAACGCCGGTATATACCCACTGTATGAAGAAGTTCTTATCAATATGCTTTTGTCAGACTTCTTATTAAGTCGCATTGCGAAATATATATTTTTTAGTACTAATCAATATGTGATTAATACCTGTCTGTGTGCAAATATATACATACATAGCTGTGTGTGAGTTTAGTATTATTAACAATTCTTGTTTGGTATTTGTTTGACGGAAATTAAAGATTCGCGAAATAGAAATACTCCCCAAACGATAGACTACTTTTATCATTATGGCGCATATTTAGTGATTAGKCAACCTCGCCACCTTTGATTAGGCGAAACAATGTTAGGGCTTATGAAATTGATAGAMGCTAACTTGTTTTTGTTGTGCTAAATTAAAAGCAGTTGGCAACAAAATTATTTGGTACATAAAGCTTTAGTGAAGCATCGTCGTACTGATTTTTACATATTGACTGTTATTGTCGTAATTTGCTTTGGTAAAGTGTATTATTTTTATACACATAGTAATTACGCCGGTTATATAGAATATGTAGTTTGGATAACACTTCAGTGATTCACCTCAAATGTCACRTGTTTGAAAGGTTTATTATTTACCTTAGTTGTTTGTTCGATTCGTCACGTTGCAAGGTTTGGGAGATGTTAGTTTTCATACGCTGTTGACTTATGGCCTTTCATATTTCGAGTTTAGAGCACAAAAGCAAATCCCCGCAAAACTAATTCTTCAATCAAATCAAACTTCTTYAATCAACTTTTGAAGAAAATATTTTGAGTTGTAKAACTAAATAGAGAAGATACCATCTTCTATAAGAGTGTACAGCTGCTGGYATACCCCGATGATATTGRCATAATTCGCCTCAACAACCGCGTCATTCGTTATAGTTTCTTAAGAAAGGATAGGGAAGCAAAGCCAATGGTCTGTAGTGAACGAGGGCAAGACGAAATTACTCCTGTCATCAAACAARTAGCCTGCAACTTGGCTCCCACGTCATTGTTGACTGTTATAAYTTCGAAGTCGTAGATAATTTCGCCTAGCTTTGAACCAGTACCAAGAGTAACAAGAATGTCAGCCTCGAAATCCAACTCAAAATACCATCTTGCYAACAAGAGCTACTTCTGACTGAATGGCAATTGAGAAGTAAAGTCCTCTTTCGACGAACGAGAACCAAAACTGTATAAGTCATTCATTATTCCCGTCCTGCTATAYGGTGCAGAGGCTTGGACGRTGACAACAACTGAAGAGTCGACGTTACGAGTTTTCTAGAGAAAGGTTCTGAGGAAGATGTTTKRTCTTTTGCGCATTGGYCACTGCGAATACCGCATTCGGTGGAACTAATTATAAGACAGCGGCTACGCTGGCTTGGTCATGTCGTCTGAAKGATTGAAARCATTCCAGCTCTGAAAGTTTTCGACGCAGTACCCGCCGGGGGAAGCAGAGGAAAAGGAAAACTTTCACTTCGTTGGAAAAAACTGCTGAGGAAGGACATGGCTTCGCTTAGTATTTCCAATCGGCGCCAAAAACTAAAAGGAAAACGACTGGCGCGCTGTTGTAAATGGTGTTTACACTATTAAAGAAAAGGAAGAACAACAAAAGCATATAATAATCAACAAAAATGATTTTTCAAAATATTGTCCATTAAGATTTATACACTTTTGCATACGTTTGAACCAATTATCGAAGCAYTTTTGCTACTCTGATTRAGGKATCTCCAAAAAATCCTCTTAGTTTATTTTTTACGTAGGGGAGTAAAAAGAGTTCTCCAAATGCAGATGTTTCAGTCGATGTCTGAGCACTTGCATTATCTTGGTGAAGTKATCCGTTTTGGCGATAGAAATCATATGTCTTGAAACTAAAGAGTTATATATATGCTTTTTGTCGGGAAAGAAAGAGTTTCGGGAACAAAGAAAAAATCRTTATACAAAACCTTAAATATCAAAAGACCTGTTAGCAAATTGTTGCAAGGCAAGTGCTGMTAATTTGCTTGAACAACTCTTATAGTGTCTTCGACTCACCACTCTGTAAMATTTGGTGAATCGGCCGAGATGAACATTTCATGTTMCTTTAAACAACATAAATAGCGCYCGTATGCCAAAACGTTCTGAGTATGTACAACAACAAAAATACCAAACTTAACGACAAAGTTGTAGGTTGCCAGCTAACAACATTAGTGTGTCTAATTTCCGGAATATAAAATGCAACCTACGTATGATCATTTACTTACATAAGTAATACTCAAACGTTCTGCCAATTCAAACACTTTACAAGCCAGTAAATAAAACATTAAAAAGTGCCGTAATCTTTCAAATTGTCAGCTCCTGTATTTGTTTACGAAATTGTTATCTTTGCTTTTAAAAATTTCTGTTTTTACATTGTTGAAGTGAGTGGCTTATCGCATTGCATTCGCTCTCCTTTTATTTCCGTCTATTAATTTTGATTGATGTTTAGCTGTTTGTGTAGCCTCTGTGTTTTTTGTGGTCTTCCCCTTTTTTTGCATATTTTAAACCCAAGGGAAACACTGGCCACCCAATTTGGCAAGCATCAGCTGCTGTGTAGACTAGAGGTCTGTGCCTGATTGATGTCTTGTTTTTTGTTTGTTTTTATTGTTGCGAAAATGTTTTACTTGCTGCACACGTTTAATTTTCCGGCTTTTGATTGCGTCTATTTTTGTTTTTCTGGGTTTTGGAAAGCCACGCCATATTTAAAAGCCTACCACAATGAGCGGTAATATTTTTTAAGGGAAAATGTGAGTGATAAGTGATGAAATCGTTGAAAAAATTGGAAATTTTATGTGTAGAAAATATGAAATTGTTAATTGACTTAATTAAGCGGTTGTCTGAAAGCTGATGCTAATACTCGATTAAGCTAATTGCATGACTATTTGCTGAAAATCAGCGAAACCCAGCGCATGACAGCGCGAACTCTAATAAACAACATACAAAAATAAAAATACAAGCTCACACTGTGTYCATGTTTGTTATTGTTATTATTATTTTTAGCCTGCGCCAAGACATTTTAAACGTGCTACAGCATAAACGTTTTATTTGCGCATTATCAATGCTATAAAAATCTGAAGTAGTTAATAATAGCTTAAGTACATATGCATATATACCAGCTCATATACTAGCTCACGCGCCTCTATGCGCTAGACAAATGTTGACCGAAGCGTTTCCACAACTAAGCTACAACATAATTTATGCCTTAGACACGAGGTTGCAATATATCTGARCAGTTATATTGTTGCTTAAAGGCAGTGACAGGCAGCGCAAATACTAATTTTGCTGAGATTACGCTAGATTACCTTCATCTTGTGACAAATTAATTTTTTTGCTGCTCAGATATTTTAGCTGCATGAGGTTTTGTAAATTTTTTTTAAGTTCTTCTAAACTTCACACTGTGAGCTGTCATGWYRTGAAAAGTTCCAAGAAGATCCGAGCCAAATTTTGTTCAACGATGAGGGCCMTTTTTGCTTTGTAAACAAGTAAAATTGCCGCATTTGGGACGAAGAGCAAACTGAAGATAATCAAGTGCAAGAGCATTCATCTAGAAAAAATAACGGTTTGGTGCGGTTTGTGAACCGGTAGAATCATAGGTCTATATTACTTCAAAATTGATGCCGGTAAGAATGTAGTCGTCAATGGCGATCGTTATAACCGTCTATTTGATGCCTGAAATAGAAGCACGAAATCTTAGAGACATTTGTTTCAACAAGACGGCGCCACTTCCCTCACATCGCATCTGGGAATRAGAAGAACCCTTCGGTTTAGTGAGCAAATAATTTAACGTTTTAGATCGGTCGTTTGGCCGCCAAGATCATGTGATATCACGCCGTTGGACTATTTCCTGTGGTAATATGTAAAGTCTTAAGTTTATGCGACCAAACACCCTTCGATTCAGGTCTTGAAACAAAACATCACGCGTGTCGATGGCCAGTTACCAGTCGAAATGCTCTAACGAGTCACCGAAAATTGGACTCAACGGGATGGATCATCTGCGACTTAGCCGTGGCCAACATTTGAAAGAATAAACTTAAAAAAATATTTGCCAAARAATGTTCTTTCGAATKATAATAAACATTTCCCATTATATTTGAAGTTTCAGTGTTTTTTCTTTAAAAAAGTTGGGGACATCGATATGGATCACCCTTATATATGTTATATATATGTATATACGCACTTATTATTATGTGTGTTTAAAAATTGACTTCTTTTTCATACTTTCGTACAGCCTGTGCAAATATTAACCTTTTGACTGACGCAAGCTTTGTACTTTCAACATTGATTGGAGGCAATAAATACAAATATTGTAGATTCGAGGCACAAGTGTTTCAGAATTTGTACGCTGATCGAATTGTGTACACACAAATCAATATTTACATAATGTATGAATATGAAATTTAAAAATAGTCGATGTTAATAAGAATTATGCGTCCCAAAATAAGAAGCCTAAGAACGTGACTACGTTTTCTGTGTTTGCATGGGCGCGGAGTGTAAATGAGTAGAGTACAGCTCACGATTTTGTAAGTGAGTAGGACATACCTTTATTTTTATCATTTTATTAGTTATAACTGTTGTCTTTGAAACACTGAGAATTAGAAAGTAGCGAATCGAACACATTATAAAAAATGTGGTGGTATTACCTTATRTCGATCTAGCGAACCATCTGGCAGTTGCTAGTAACTTTGGTC
>NW_017536984.1:116620-122005 GCF_001853355.1 Bactrocera latifrons | reverse complement strand
TCCAACGCTTGGCGCATCGAACACAGCCTTTAATATATTGCACTTGTTACATGCGACAAGTTTTTGCGACACGACATGTGACCCAATATTGCAAATTTTTTTTTTTTTTTTTTGGCAACAATTTACACTGTCTCTGGTTTTGTATCTTTTGCAAGTTTCTTGTGCAAAGCGAAAAATTTGCACTTATTTGTGAATTAACGAAATTCTGACAAATACAACATTCTTAGGTGTGCTCTCTCTGCAGGCAGATAATATGTGTACGAGTTATATACCATACTATATATATATATGTATATATAGCAAGAAAAAGTATAAATAAATGCGACATGCTTTTCTAGAAGCAACAAACGCCAATTAGTTTATGCTTAAAATGGTCAAATAAAAGTCCTAATTATTGTTTCGTGCACTTAAATTTATATAGAAATTTATTATATATTTAAATGTTGGCAATGCGAACCACTCGTGGCTGCCGTCTGGTCGACTATATTATCTTTGAAATTAAAAAAAACTGGACGTACTGCTGATGGATATGCAGCAGACGTATCACATACATATAGTATATTCACATTTGTGCATGAAAGAAGTGCGCGGGCATTTGAACATATACTTTACATGCACATTCGAGGATGAATTTTGAGTTCAAAATACGCTCATGGAATTTATAAGATTACGGTGGGCATTACTTTAAGTATTTGTAATGTGGAAAATATATTATATACCAATACTGAGATATGCCGGGTCAATATTATACCCATATATTATATTTAAATGCTAACGGGAATTACATCCTAAAAATACAATTGAAACTCARTTTGAGCACTACTCCAGTGCAATACCGAGTTTCGTACTTTATTAGAATACTCTCATAGAACAACTATACCTACTAAACGTACACACTTTTTTTTTGCAAATTTTTTTTTTCAAAATACTTTTCTTCCATGGTGATACAATTATTATTTCCCTCCTTTAATTTTTCGATATAATTTTTATTTGTCCATTGCTTCAAAGTAGGCCTTAGTTTCGGCGATTACCTCCTCTTTCGATGGAAATATCTTCCCAGCTCGCATTCATTTGAGATCTGAGAACAGGAATTAGACGCCGGAGGCCAGATATGGAGAATACGTTGGAATCGAAAGCAGTTTGAAAACGGGTTCATGGATTTTTGCCATCGATTTCACCGACTTGTGGCACGGTGCATTGTCGTGGTGAAACAGTACTTTCGTGTTCTTAAAGATTATTCCACGCGCATTCCAAAATACTGACGCCATAACCATAGTGTGTAGTCCAATCTGATGGCTGTCGATTGAACTTGGGAGTGAAATGTTGGAGCCATATTTCGCCCATTCGCAGCGCCATCTATATGATAGGCCGGGAATAATTGACCTGCTGTACTGTACAAAAAATTCAAAATTTGCTGGATTAGAAACAAATTGCTTGATAAACACGTTCGAACGAAAAATAATTTGGCAGCCTTCATATACATATATTTGCTTTATCTAAATCCCTGCTTCGTCTGCTGATTCATACATTATAGATAATATGAAATAATTGGTTAAAAATACTCAAATTATAAATATATTCATATGTATATATGTATATACAAAAATCTTGCAAGAAAAGTTGGACCCTCTTGAGCTTCGCAAGTCGTCAAGAGTAAATAGCTAAAACTTCACTTTACCACGCGTAAGGGTTGAGATAAATATTTGATAAATATTTGTACACATGATTACTAAATATGTGTAAGAATTAATAATAAAAAGTAAAGCAGAAAGGTTAAAAATGGCCACAATTAATTGCTCGAGATAAGGAAAAAATGTTCAACCCTGATATGTGAAACGACTGACGATTTTGATAAGTAGCTGTCACAAAGGAAATTTGCATACGCCGACAGATAGTACATGGCGGCAGCGCACTTTTGAGCTTCGGTWTAGTACACTCGTATAGATACTACTAACATTTACTTACGTATTTCAGTATTTGTTAGAATAGTAAAGCTTGTGCTAACATGAATTGGGTACATATACACCTATTTATTCTCTCTATTTTTATTGTATTCTTTGTTTCCTCAAATTTTAAAAATTAGTGACCCTGCATTTAAATAGTTGCAGCCCCCATAAATCTCGGTCAAGTCAAATTTGTTTTCTTTCTTGGTTCGAAAGTTGCTGCCTGTTTGGCTTGCGGGTTCCACAAAATACAAACAACTTTTCAAGTACATATACATATGTATGTAAGATCAGCAAAACCTCTCGAGGGAGTTCGTCGCTTAGATTTTCAWTTTTTATACAGTAAACGTAGAAATYGGTACCCTTTTTCATTATTYGAAACCGGTAAAATTTGGACGGATTTCCGGTGCAAAAATATACTGGAACTGAAAATTGTTTGTCGAAAAATTTGTTTATGAACTGTGATTAGGTTAGGTTAAGAGATCGCTCTTAGGAGGTCCATTGAAGTACCTAAAACTGGTATAAAACAGATTAAAAGACCCCTACAAAACGACATTTTTATCCATCACATTTGAGAACATCACATTGAGACGGTTCATGCCAATTTCGACTATGACTTCTGGTATGCTGAAGGTAAGACTAGCGAGACCTATCAGTCTCAGTTTTGCAAAGGCTAGACTATAGAAAAAGAAGTGCCTTTATGTTTGCTCGCCTCCTTCCTTCATACGCCTTTGATAACCAACGGCCGAGAAGACTTTTAGCTTTCCGATCCATGTCTACTGGATGGTGTTCAGTAAGAACCCTAACAACTTTGACAAGCAGCGTCCGGGAAGATTTTTAGATTTCTATACGMTGATGTCCAGTAAGAACCCCTACGATTGTTGCAAGCTGAATTTTGTTGAAGATTTCAGTAGATATCCTGCGTTCTACTCTARGCCAACAGGATCTCGCAGTTACACATTAGCTAATTATTGACCAGCACATGATAGACGTACGCGAGGCCTTGTGGTCTAGTGCTATAATGTTATACGTTAAAGGAGGCTCCAACTCGGTCATATTTCGATGATGATTGCCAGTTCAGTAGCTCTATGATTGTTAGCGATTTCGTTATGACCAGGCACACAAACGAGTCTGATAAGGAAGAASCTTGATGATATTTCTAGTGAGGACAGCCACTATATATTACGCGCAGAGTTAGCAAGCCCAGCGCTAGCATTGCCGCTCTGGTGACAGTGCGAATGTACACCTTCCTRAAAGAGGGCGTCTATCACCACCATAATCAAAATAACTTTTGTTTGGAAAACTCTACAGTGTTCCGGTAGCATAAAGCAAAGACTGATGGAGCCTAAAGCATATATTCACGGAGAGCTCCTTACGGAAACCTCCGAATATTGCACTATATTAGCAGCAATAAAGGTGTCGTAGAAGTCATAAATTGCACTCACGTTTACATGCATATGCATATCGAAGGAACACTGTACTTACCGTTTTCTTTACTTGCTGCATACGGTAGGCCGTCAATTTGAGCTTTGGCACTTAACTGACAATAACGCTTCCGTTCAGAAACACGCCGCACCAATGTGATACTGCCAACAATAAGAACAACGAGAGTCACAGAAAAGAACATCAACCAGCACAGCTGGCACGCTTGTGTGACGTTTGACGAATGGCTGACTTGCTGACCGATCGTACGCTTAGATAGACAAGCCGGGCTGGTAAACGCCAATTTGAAGGGTGGTCTGTGAGCGCGATATTTTGRGAAGCACGTTCAATCTGCAGACCCCTTATGAAGAGGGAGAAGTCTTCGCTGGTATTTGTCCTGCYATATTATTTATATAAAATTGTATTTATATGAATGTATAAGCAGCCACAGCAAGTCGTGCAATATACTCTATATCTAATTGGCGTAGCTAATGTAAATAATGAGTGAGCGGCATATATTTTAAATAAWAAGGCAAAAGCAAATAAAAAGTGAGAAACTTTTTTTTTTATATAAAAATACAAATAATAACAACGCAAACAGTGGCGCGTAATGTGGACTGTGAGTTGCATATTTACTCGCTCTCTCGACACCGCAACCGAAACAGTAGCCGAGGCAGCCGCGCTAGACGCAACAGCGCACCAGCTCAACAGCAGAAACATCAGTCAACATCGGCAAAGACATAAAGCGTTCAGTATAAATCGTYGAGTATCTGTTCGGCGGGTCCGCAGTAGCGCTGAGTAGCCAGAGATACAAAGTACTTATGCATAACGGGTTGGCGTAGTTGGTTAGAACTTTTCGATTCTTCGAAGTTTGGGGTTTGGCTCGRACCAACGTTCCGTTACGGTAGCGCGTTGCGCTTGCGACGGCGGTAGATTTGGAATTCTCAGCTGAAAACGTGCGGTTGCAGCGCTGGCGGTTGTGATGCAACGSAAAATATAAAAAATTCAAAATTTAGTGGCAAAAAAAGGTATAAAGTGTGTTTAAGAGTTGAAAAAAAAAAGTTTTGTGTTTTGAAAAATAGTACTTTCACAAAAAAAAAATAAAATAAAAAAAGCAGCAAAATGTGTGTTTGGAAGTGTGTGCGCTGTAAGCCATAATGGTGAAAATTCAAAATAAAGCAACTGAAATTAATTTGTTAGCGGAATTTTGTAGTACGCGCTTTTCGTTTGGTGCGCTCACAAAATAGCAAACGCTACATACATACAACACTAACAGTATATGCAAAAGCTAGACATCACAACAACAACACAAAATTTAGCATTCGTTTTGTAGCATTGCGGTCAATAAACAATTTCAATTTGTTTGTTTTGACGTTTTTTCTATTTCACTTTTATTGTTATTGTCTTTTTTTCATTTCACCTCACTCATATGCAATTTGTTAGTGACAGCGTGTATCGTTTGGATGTTGCGGGAAATTACGCAGAAAGTAGCCAAGTGAATGGCGCACGCTGTCCAAGTATCTTCGGCGCATTTGCATATGAAAATTCCTCTCCTCGCACACACACACATATGCACAGGTGCGTGCAKCGGTRCCTTTGTGTAGGTGTGGGTGGCATTGCGTGTGTGTGTATAGCAGCAAATTATGCATATTGCCGCGATTGGTGTCAGCAACATTTGCCTGGCATTGATAACGAACCGCGAGTGAGGTGAAAAAAGGCTGGAAATAATGGTTGAAGAACGATGGTAATATTTGTGGAAATTTGTGCACGGAGTGCGCTTACAAACTAAAAAAAATAGAAATCTTTAAAAAAATGAAATAAAGTAGCGAATGGTTAAAATAGCAAACATATAATAATAATATCAATAAATAAATATAAATTGAAAACTGTTAATGATAAAAATGAAAATTGTGGTTAACCAGGAGAAAAGTGGATTTTGCTCATACATATATTAAGAGTAAACAAAATAAAATATTTTCGCAAAAGTGCGAAAAAGTAAAAAATAAAAAAAATTCATAGA
>NW_017536984.1:112211-115164 GCF_001853355.1 Bactrocera latifrons | reverse complement strand
AAAAAAAAAATCAAACAAAACGGCAATAAAACAACAAACCGACAAACACAAATCTTTAGTGCAATGATGGTAAAAAGTTTGGCCTGAAAATGTGTGTTACAACAAACGAAGGCTATAAACATCACAAAAAYGCTATTTACATAAAACAGCGTTTCCCAAAGCGTGTTGCTGCCGATAAGTTGCATAAGACGAACAACAACAACCGCAGAGGCAAACAAATAAGTGAAATCAATTGTGAAAATAGCCGTAAATTCAATAAAATCAACAGCTGCAACAACAACTACAATAACAAATGTCAGTGCAATATTGTTGCTGAAATAAATAACAGCGACAACAACATACATAAGTGCGAGCTGGAGCATAGGCTGCGACAGCAAAGTGCGTTGCAACTGCGGCCCTAACAACAACGCCAACAACAATAAAACGTGTCAACATAACAGTTGTGACAGCGATTTGGCCTTCACCGRCGATAAATGTTATGCTTACAACGGTGGAATGCTGGCGGTTTTCAGTGCATAAACAACAACAACTTGTATATAAATATAAATATTGTATATAATATAAATTATATAGCATATGTACACTTCTGTATATATATACATATGTGTGTACTTCAAATAAATAACCTAATTGAAAAATAATGAAATAGTTTTGGAAAAAATATGTTCGCAACGCCATTAATTACGAAAGCCAAAATTATAATAACAACAACATAGTGGAAAATATGCAAAACGACAAATCACAATTCAAGCAAACATGTGTGATATAYATATGTACATATATGTATATATGTGAACTAGTAGTGCAAACAACGATTATATAATATCGTACATAAGTACATATATCCAACTTTACATATTTGTACATAAGTGTATACTGTACATAACGGTTACGTCAGTAGCTGAATTCACCTAGAAACAGCTAAACAGCGCATTTGGCAGCAAAGACAGCAAAGAAATCAGCATTGTTGGTGGCAGAGGAGCGTGAAAGGTGTACGCTAGCAATAAAAGCCAACAACGTGCAATAGTCAGTATTCCAAAGTGTCCGAAATACATAACGTGCGCGTGTGTATTTGTGCATGCCTTGCAGTGCATTTCTTTGATCAAATCCCAAAAAGCGTTTGTRCGCCTTTRTAACACATACATACATATATACAAATAGTTATATATACATATCAGAAAGATATTTTTATGTGCTTCTTCGGTACAACATTTGCATATAAAATGCCGGAGATTAAACGCAATTTGAGTCGCCTCTCAATGCTGATGTTTCGGCCGACGCATTCCAGTGAGCCAGGCTGGCGCGCGGAGCTTCTAAGGTACATACACACRAAAACTTAAGTAACTACTATTACCCGTTATATAATTTATATAATTTTTATTTTWAWTTTCAATGTTTTCGGTGCTTAAAAATASACAATTAGTGATTATACTTAATTATATGTATATTAAGGTGGGTCAAATAGGACAAATATATTTTTTCGTTTCGTATTCTGAAAAATATAATCTTAGATACCTCTCAAAAGGTCGCTCCAAGTATGAGCTTTTAATTGTAACTGGAAGTCCCCCGCCTCGTTTGAGAGCTGTCAGTCTGTGTCGAATTTGATCAGGTGATATATATAATCATTAGAGAGGGTCGATTTTCTTCCTTTAAAATGTGTGCAACGGATCATTCGCAACAACTTTACCCTTAAGACTACGGACCTAAAACCGGTTTAGAGCCAGCGAAAAAACCKGAATAATCGGTTATATGGGAKRTATGTGATATAGTTTKCCGATCCGACCGACTGCGAAAAATAATGAATACAATAAAAAAAAAACCTACCTGCATACTAAATTTCATTCAGATATCTCAAAACCTGCCGAAAAAAAATGTATGATCCTTAARAACCGATCGCTGGTTCGTAATCGATTTTAGTCCCGCAGTCTCTTAGGGAAAGTTGCTTCGAACATCCATAGAACATTTTTTGAATATTTCGAATACTCGAWTTTATAGAAAAAAATTTACCACCTCTAATGTATACCACATATATCACCTGATCAAATTTGACCCGGACCAATATTATGAGAATTCCGATTCAACGTKATTGTGTGACATTGAGTTACAAAATTCATAAGAAAAAGAAAAAGTACCTTAGAAAAGTATAATTTGAACTGTTGAGAATAATTGTGAATCAAGATATTCTTTCAATTTTCTTAAATTTTATATAAAATGTGTGAATTATACATACTATATAAAATCTGAAAATAATTGATGGGTTTATAATTGTGGTTCGTGAGAGTGAGCTGAGTGTGGCGCTTGTGTTTAAAGGGGGTTTTTTGATCTTTAGCCTCGTTCTGCCACGCCCTCTTGTATATACGTGTTCAAACGTATATTTCAAACATATATTTCTAATGTGTCATACCATTATTAAATTATTTGCTAAATTATTTGCCCTTTGCTAAAAGCGCCATATTGTTCCCTTACGACGTGAACAAAAGCGTCATCAGTAATTTTTAATACTCAATTACATAGTTATATATAATATACTCGGTATATGGGCACTTTGATAAAACAAATATTTATTTGTATTTATATAATTTTCATTTGCTGATCGCKTCAAAACATCTGAACAAAGTCAAACGCCTTTAGCCTTGCAGCGAACATTCTAAAGCAAAAGAATGAGAGGAAATGCAAACAGAAAGATAAAACCATTAAGAGTAAAATGGAATGAAAAGCAAAAGGAATAATTAAACAAATATTAAGAAATATAAGGGCACAGCTAAAGATATAAATAAAATTAAAATTAAAGTGACAAAATGCTAAAGTAAATTAAGAAATTTAAATTTTCTTTTGCTTAGTTGTTTTTGATTTTGAAAGTATGATTTTTAAATATAAGTATGCAAATATACAAGTAAATTGGTGGCAAACTTATAACATCCACTTATTTCAAGAAATATTGATAAAACGTCTG
>NW_017536984.1:109562-112172 GCF_001853355.1 Bactrocera latifrons | reverse complement strand
ATAATAATAATAATTTTTAAAAAATATTTACATGTCTACTCAGCATAAATCTGAATGTCATTGCTGCTCTCCTCCTTTAAAGGTCGCTTTATTGTGAGCTTATTGCAATGGACCAGTAATTTTAAATAGCCCATGAAAATAAATCTTATGGTGTAAAATCAGACGATCTAGAGGGCCAATTCGGATCACAAAAATGTAACGTAAAATGTAAAAAGAATACACGACCTGGAAATGTTTCATGCAGTAATTCAAGTGTTTCAAGAGCTGTTTGATATGTGGCACCATTCTGTTATATCAATATCAAGAAAGATCGCCCGAAAAATTGGCTTCTAACAAAACTATGCTTCAAGTATTCTTCCAGCCAAAATCTACACCAAACTGCAGGCAAGTTGTGAATGCATATGTCCCGCACAGCTATTTTGGTCATTAATAAACCAATTAAGATAGAAAGGTGCTTCAACGTTGAGGATGATTTTGATYAGATCCTAGCTATCATTACTTTTGAAATATTTTTCAATAATGCATATACTCTGTTCTACTGTGTAGTTTTTTTGTAATAAATAGACAGATGTAAATATAACTGGCAAAGGTATAAAAAATTACACATAAAATAAATTAAAAAGTAAAAATCCTTTTGTCTGAAAAAACCATTCAAAGACCTGGATGAACTAGTTCAGAGTTTACTAAAATTGTAACTAATAGGCAACTCGAGGTCCTGGCTAACAAAAATGTATTACGATTAAACAGTTTTCCTTGTAAAAAGTTTTCACTCATTAACAAACTCGTGACCGGTATTTCCATAGGAAACTATAACCCTTGATCTTTCGCAAAAAGTTGTGAAAACATTATGAACCGTACACACCTATTTTCCGCTAATGCTTAGTAAAACCAAATATTTTCAAAACATTTACATTACATACTTTAATGTAAATTTCAAATATTTGAACAACAAAATTAATGAATGCATTGTGCTCTAGTAACCTTGTGACTTAAAAAACGCTCGTATTTCACGTGCCACGCCTTCAACTCTTAAAACTGCTAATATTGAGACAACAATAATCAAAMTAAATTATGTAAAACAAGCATTGTTCAAAAAAGGTTGCAATATCATAACAATGAATCCCTTTTTTACACAGCCTACTAAAACCAGACCTAGAATTTCAGGGAAACTCATTACCTGCCTTCTGTGGTACCCGCTTTGCGCTAGATCTTTTCATTGTCCGAAAACAAGTAGGAAGAAGTGTGTAGCGCTGCCTGTGYTTTAGGATATAAATTATAACAATTTCAGTTAAGCAGCACATTCGCAAAACAATCGCGTCTCTAAGCACACAAGTGGGCAATTCAAAGAAGAATCAACAACGAACGCTTCCGTGGTAAAAAAAAGATTTAGTGCGTAAACTAATTTCATAGAAAAACTCAAGAGAAATGACTGCAGTCACAACAAATGCTATCAACAAAGCTGGTGCTGCCATATTACCACCTCAACCGTACGAAGTTACTCCACCGAATCCTGGAGAACCAACGGCATTGCAAAGACTTGCCGCATTGTCCGCTGCTGCAGTGGCCCATGACAGAGAAAACGACAGAGAGTCGGATTCTGATTCTGCTTACTGTGACAGTGACGTCGACGACAACACGGATRCAGACACCGACATCGACGACTCTGATTTCGTAACTTTCAGCCTACCGTTTCGGGCGCGTTGTTCAACGCTACCAACCGCACTCGAAGGACGAAAACTAGCTGAAGTGGCCAAATCAGCTGTAAGAAAGCTGTGGTTACGACGTATACGAAATCGATCAATATGCAATTGACGGATAGAGGAAGTGTTCCGGAAACTATATATAAATTTAATTAATTAACTAGTCTATGTAAAAGCGAATTTTTTAGAACTACCATGAGTTATGAATAAATATCTGTAATCGATTCAACAACAATTTGTTTAAAATTAGAATATTTAATTTAGGTTTCTATTTAATAAAACTTTGTTTGAGATTATGTTACACATAATTTTGTAAGTACTCAGAGATTGTGATTGAGATGTCCTTCTTTTTCTCTCGATGTTTTGAACATGCTTGCTTACTTAATATACTGCTGTCTTTTAAACTCATATATCTAATTTTATAATTGAATTTTTATTTTTGAGCATTTTTTCCATTAGCTTTACTGTCATTAAGATAAACAAAATGTTTCCCAGCTTTAGAAGAGATTTCATGCATTGACATATAATATGTGTTTGTGGGGTATAAATCACATGCATGGGTGTGTAACTTTCCCCTCTTTCTTGCATGTGGTTCAAGCAATATATTGCTTATCTACTATCAGTTATTTTGTCTTATTTTGAGCAGTGTGTAATCCCACTGTATTATAATAATAATTGTTTGTTCATAATAACTCTTAATTTATTCTTCCAAATCTATGTCGTCTCCCACAAAATAACCCTTTCGTCACAATAAACTTGCGCCAACGTTTCTAATTTTCGGAATAGSCTTCGATTGCCGTAGCGATTAACGTTTAAGCCAGCAACTGACTTAAAACGGAGTTTTTCGGATCGTTCGTTTGAGTTTCCTGAATATCCCAGAAGTCGCACGAAGCTAAATCAAGCGAATGCG
>NW_017536984.1:107516-109041 GCF_001853355.1 Bactrocera latifrons | reverse complement strand
CTACGTAAGTAAAAATATTCTCATGAATTTTTATAAAGGGCGTTCATTTTAAATTCCAGTTATTTAGTATGCAAATAAATTTTTCTGTTGTTTTCTATCTGAAAGGGTAGTAAGTGTCACGTGACAACAGCCGCTGAAAACTGCCTGCCGATGAAGTTGTCATATTTATAGAACTACAACTGGCGCAAATAGCTGTTAATTGTATTGTCTGAAAGTGCTTTGTAAGGMGGATCTAATTATTTTAATTGTTGATTATCTATATATTTTGAATGTAGTTGTGCGGTAAACACATTCATATGTATGTGTACTGTGTGCTATGATTTATGAACGATTATTCACTTTGAAACGAATAATTATCATGAATTACTCACGATTATATGATTAAATGTCATTAAACTTTATGACGCTAATCGAATGTGAATTCATTAAATAATTTTGGGGAAAAAGTGTAGGGATTTTTATTATAATTTTTTGAAAGTGGAAAATGTTTATAGATAATGGCAAACAAACAAGTCGCTWTTGTATGTATAGATGAAAGATTGAACAAGAGAAAACGTTAACTTCGGCTAGAGCGCCGTTAAAATATCCTTCGCAGGTAATTTTTTATATCATAGAGTAGTATAAAAGATAGCGAATCGAACAAACAATTGACACAAATCAAAGAGACTTGAAGGGATAGGTATCGGATGTAAGAAAGATTTGTTTTACTGATAAAGTAACTGTAATAACTTAAATACTAAGCTCAATGGGTGAGCAGAAAATATGGTGAATCGAACATGCACATAAATTCCTAAGACCTGGCTTATTCATTGATGACGTGCCACTTCGACGCTAGGAAATGCACTATGACGTGAGTTAATCATTAATTGCATGGTTGAAAACAACAAATTAAGCAGACCTAACAACATTATATAATAATGTTATGTATAAGTATATTTAGCGTGTGCACGAGTATGCATATATTATATTTACGATATCATAGCTAAAACTGAGAGCGATTGACGTCAGCGGCTGCAAATAGCCAACATATAYGCAGATGCAGGCCTACATTTTATATACTACATACTAACATATATATAAATGCATTTATCTAACGCCTAAGAATGAATTCTCGCAAATACAGCTCAACTTTAATGCATTTTAACGTCAACTTGTTGACAACAGCGGTTGCAAACGCATTTATAAAATTCTCTGTTTAGTGGCTGTGGGGTGAATGCATTCGGGGGGTGTCTGCATGCACGCCATATACACTCCAATATACTATATTTATGTATTTTTATAGCAATAAATATGCATTAAAATGCTTATTTCCATCACAAATGTTAAATCGTGTTGCCTCAGCCGCGTATACATATGCTGCACATAGCAACTCAGGCGCATAATATGTGCATAAACATTTATTTAATCCATATATATGAGAATGTTAGCAATAAATAACSAAATATATGGTATGCATTATAGCTTATTGTGAATTTGCAGCCACGGAGTCAATCAAATTGGTTCACATAATGTACTGTATTGAATC
>NW_017536984.1:98664-105856 GCF_001853355.1 Bactrocera latifrons | reverse complement strand
GATTTTTTTAATAATACGTTGTTTTGCAATTTAGGTGACAATACAAGTATGTAAGTCTGTTTACATTCAACATTCATTACATACCTTGCCATCTATGCCTCCTAACCATTTACATTTGTTTATCTTAATCCACTTCGTTGGCCATAAATAATTACCGGCTTTTGTTTATTTGTTGCAACATAATAAAYGGCGAACAGGTCAATATATTTCATAATAAAGGTCATTCTGTCAATATRCTAAGTAGTAAACATAGTTTTTAAAGTGAGAGACTGTGCTGCCACTGTTTTGTGGTATTTCTAAATCGCTTTAATTTTCTCTCATTTTTTATACTTGCTTTATGTGTATTTTTCGGGAACAATGAAATTTTACTTGTGACATTGATTTTCGGCATTGGACTTCAATAAATGAAAGAGTAATGCGCCTAATTGTTGACAATTTTCTATATTTGAAGTTTATCAAAAAATATTTAAAATATAAACTTGGAAAAAATGTATAATCAGTTCTCTAAAGTAAGTTTAAGTCAACACGATACACAGTATGCAGAATTCGTTATTCCTCTGACCTTGTATGTCTGTATGTATTTACCAACAAGTTAAATGCAGTACAACAACCCTTTAGGTAACCTCTTTCTCATTTTCGTTGTCGTTTTTGTTTTCGCCTTTTTCTCCCTTAACACATAACACAGCTGTGGGAATGTCTTTACCGTATGCTTTTGATGTCTGTCAGCTTTTYTAATAACATATTTTTGTATTGTCCTACATGCTGGCACCCATACTTATTGTACAATAATATKGCTTGCCTATTTAATTTATAAATAGGTTTTGGTTGTCTTTTCCGTTCTTTGGTTTTGCTTAGCTATCATAGCCTGCACAGCCGGCGGGTATGATTTGATAGCGGCACGTTTCGTTGGCGTGCTTCACCCCAAATGCGCATAATTCTTGTTTTCCCTTATAGCTATGAACTTATTTTTGAAGCATATAAATGTATATATGTATATACTTACTAATAATTAGGTATCAAATTTATGTGCTATATGTGTATGCCTGAGGGTAATATCTATATATTATGTATGTATATATTAGCTGTGTTATACGCTGATAAGTGTGCAGTGCACTTTATTGTTGTACAAATTATAGAACCCATTCAAAATAAATGAAAGCTCGACCTTCTTCATTAAATAAATATATAGTAACATATTATACATAKAGTAGAAGGAAATGTGCTCGAAATTTACATGTCTACTAAATGTAGCTATAAAAATTAAGTAAGCTGGTCTGCATTAAGTTTTTGATAACTGCACACTTAATTTATTATTATTTTTTTATGTAGTATATATATATATATTTTTTTTATTTATATTTATATTTTTACAATCTCAATGTTATCAGTAGTTCCTTAGTTGCCGTGTGCTTAACATTGCGAAGTTAGTCTGGCATATTATCATTTATTATACTCATTAGCATAATTCAGTTGTCGTTGCTCTAATTACTACATTTCGGCACCTAAAATGAAAAATAAAGTAACATCACTTTTCAAAAGTTTGGAGGCGAAGGAAAACGTAGAAACCACTCATTATGAAACAAATTAGACTTTTGGTTATAAAATGGTTATATATTGGTTAAAATGTGAAATAACGTAACATCACTATTCATAAGTTTACGGGCCGAAGAAAACGTTGTAATAGAAACAACTCATATTGAAAAAAAATGTTGACTTTTGGTTATAAAATGGTTATATAGTGGTTAAATATTCGTTATATCTGACAGAGGAAGMTGAAAATTTTATACTTTGATATGCAATATGATCTAGTCAATCATAAGCAATAGCAAACTTAATTTCGATATTTTCGATCATGCGTKGTTTTGCATTTTAGGTGACGATTTATTCGTTGTTATATTTATCTTTATTTATCGTTTAATTTGCTTTGTGAATCATGCACATGTTGAAGCCTTCGGTGTTTTGTAAACCTAAAACGCTACTCTTATCAGTGAGCAGCTAGGTGAGCGGTAAAGATCAGCTGTTTATAGAAAGCTGGGTATGAATGCAYATTCTATAATATTTAGTAATTATTTATTTTTAGCAATTTTGCCATTATTCACTTTTATCACGATGATAAATCAAAGCATGCGCTAATGGTCTGGATTTTCTTCAGAATAAGATATTTTTTATTTTTTTTTTCGTTTATCTTTCTATTATTTGCTTTGAGACCTCATAAAAGTTACATTGAAGCAATTGCATTATTAAAGTAGTTATATTACTAAAAATTTACTTAAAAAATTAAATTTTTTATTTAAAATAAATCACTTACTTTTTTTTTTATCAACAGAAACATAAAAGCTTACACTCTTGCGCTACTTAACTTCCCATCTATGTAACTACAATCGTATCTAAATAAGTGCATATGTCAATGGTGCTATTTTTAAGCACCAACTTTTCCAAAATTAGCAACAAGCGTGTGTTAACACCAAATTAAGAGCATTCGAAGTGTTACCTGGTTGAAAAAAAGGAACCGGTAGCAAAACAATGCCACAATAAAAAGTAAACAAACGACAGTCTCGTTAATGACGAAGCACTGTGTGAGTCACGATTCACTAGGTAGCATGAAGCAACAAATAATTTGAATGCCCATATGTTGTATTATGTGTATATGGTGGTATGTGGAGGTGTGCTTTTAACATCTAACACACTCCTACGAGCTAGTAAACTAATTAGCGGCAAACGGACAGTGACACTCAGTTATAGAGGTTATAATTCACATGTAAATAAACAAGGCTTTGGTAAAAATAAAAAAAAAAAAACACAAAAACAAACAATAACAACAGTGACAAGCAAACATTTGTCTTTGTTACTATCACGCATTGCTTTTTTGTTAAATTTAAGGGGCGCACCTAGCGTAAAATTAAAAAAAAAAAAAATCTGTTTCTTTCAATTTTCGTTAGATTAGATGCCTTAAGATATAACATACTAAGATTGTGTATCGCTATCTCAAATAGTTTTTGAGTTACAACATTTTAAAAAGTAGACGCTCAGATTAATCAGCGCCATCAGCTTAACTTTAAGCGCGTTTTTCTCAAAAATACCGTTAACATTTTGTAAATTTTTCATATTTGACGTTTGAATGAAGGTCATTGTAGGGACAATGTCTTTCTAATATAGAGTTTTTTCAGGTTGCGTTCACAGAGAAGGCCATAGTAACTGTAGCAGTGGAGGCCATGTTATTAGCGTCGTGGAAAATCGAAAAATATTTAATTTTTACTGTAAAAACTTTACACTCGGATCTTAAAATATGTATAAATATACTCTTAAAATTTTAAAAATAATTGCTACAATATTTTTGTAATTCTCAAAAATCGCCTTTTTAAGCTGTTTGGTTGTGTTTTTTTTTTAGTAAGGGAAAGCGTCTAAAGGCGGTGTGCGGAACTTTAAACTTCTAAACTTAAACTAACCCCATCTCATAAGTATCTTTCCAACGAAACCAATGCACTAGCATTACTTCAGGGACTAGTATAAGATATTTAGTTTTCCTTTCGGTCCGGTTCGGACCGACTGATGTAAAAGTCTCAATCTTATCATAATTAGAGCGGACGCTTCGCTTACAKCTTTCAATTTAATGGAGGCCTACAATTTTTCACCTTAAAATTACCGTAATGTTTTCCTTTGTACTTAAAACCTGAGTGCAAGGGTAAAATATGTGTACAGAAACTTCTATACACCCTGTGTATGGCGGGCGGTAGGAAGTGAGGACAATACGAAATTTGTATAGGTAGCTTCTGAAACACCCATGGCCAATGAGTATTTGTGTCTGGTTCAAGTCCAGGTCCTCATGTTGTCTATCTTTCCCCGAATGTGTGTCCGGMATCAGCCTTAGGGTCCAACGTACTTTGGTTGAAGTGACTTCAGTTATGGATGTGATGTAATCTCACTAGGATAATGTGATGAATGATATTTTTTCTTCAAATTTCCTGGAGCTTAAGAGCAAGACTTCTGTTTTCTGCTCAACCAACTCTAGACTCATGGTAGCCATCGCTGCGGTCTATTTATGCAATTGTTGCATTTGATCCGATGTTTATCTTGATATTTCGCCAGTGTTACCTTTTTATGCTGATATATTAGGTTGACTTCTTATCAAACTGTCTAACATTTTTTTGGTCCCTATAAACTAAATAATTTCTTGCGAAAGAGCAGCAAAGGGATCTTAAGTTAATTATAATTTGTTTATTTATTTATATTTTTTCGCAGAACTGTGACTCTAATCTTACGCCTCTTCTGTATTAGCTTTGTTATAAATTATCTTTAAAAACTACATATTTGCAGCCGAAGATAAGATGTAGTTTTTTAGACAATTTTTTTATATTATATTTAAATGTCGCATTATATTCTATTTATTTTGTAATGAGCTCATGCTATTGCCGAATTTCCTTGAAAATATATAAATAAACTTATAAAAGCTCAGACTTCTACAGACAAGTATGTTAAGCCTTTGATTTAAGGTATGCATATTTCGTTCAAGTTTTTAAGTCGTAGGAAGTGCTGGATTTGCAAATGTGTTGCTTTGCCGTTATACTTGAAGAATTAGATAACAGTTTGGATGGCTGGMTTTAACAAAACAATTTATAATTAAAACAATAATACAATATTCGTTTTGAAAAAGTGATTATAAATATACTTCTGGATTAAGTATGACACATGCTGAAACCTACGGAGAAGAGCAAAACAAATGCAACTGTGTAGGACAAATATTGCAGAACTACTAGCAAGCATTAGTATTAGCATACATGCATATATAACGAGTAATCGAAACAGAGGTACATTTTTCAATAGCCTTTTTTGACAGATCACGCGTGAGTCCTGTCAAGTTCCCATTTTATTTTTGTTCAGTATTCTTTGGCATTCCGTCATGGAAATACTTACGCCCGATATCTTAAATTGAAAGCGTACAAAATACAGTTTGTGCAAGAACTGCAGCCTCGACTTTCTCCAGCGACATCACTTCGCTCTATGGGCTCTTGAAATGTTTAAGTAAGATCTGACGTTTTCGAGCAAAATTTTGTTCAGCAATGAGGCCCATCTCTGGTACAATGGTAAATAAGCAAAATTGCAGCATTTGGAGAGAAGAGCGCCATTTTATCCAGAAAAACTAAGGTTTGGCGTAATTTGGGGGCCGCTGGAATTCGCACACATCGCATCAATCAATAGATCTACTGAGAGAACACTTTGGTGAGCAGATAATTTCCCATTTTGGGACGGCCGATCGGCCATCAAGATCGCGTGATTTCACACCGTTATACTTTTTCTTGAGAGGATATCTAATGTCTATATTCTATGCGAACAGTCCCGCTCTGTTTCATTCACCAGTTACTAGTCAAAAGACTCGAACGAGTCATCGAAAATTGGACCATAAATATAAAAATAAATACTAAATAATATTCTTCCGATAAAAAAGCATTCACTAATTTCTTTAAAAAAGTAGGGAAAATCGAAATGAACCTTTATATATGTTTCTTTAAGTAAAAGGCTAGAACSCACCAATTGCTGAAAGGTATCTATAATCTCAAATATTTCAAGGCATTTTGAATAATTGTTTTCTACTATTGCTTGGAGTATTTTCACTTTCTTTTTCATACTAAGCAGTTAAAWGAAATATGAAGTGATTACATTTTATCTAAATTAAAGTGTATTATTGATGATTAATGGAAATTTTCCAGAGATAAAAATACTAAAACCAAAAATCGCGAGAATTAAAAAAAAATGAAAACAATGCATTAGCAAAAATAGTTCCGAAAACCATTAAGATGATAGTCTCTACGCATTCCTACTATTTTCAAAATTTGTTGGCTTGATAGCCTAACAGAAGCCGTAATAGCTGCACGCTGCTGATAAGTATGAATCATGCGCGATGTGGACTACGGATTGGCCACTTCTTAAAAATTAGCTAAGTGCCGGTACCCACAYAGATTCTGTTTTTGCTGCGTCAGATCGCCGAGTTGATTGTGGTCGAGCAACACGCGGTTGTTCGTGGCAGTTCTCATGCTTTGTAATGATCATGAGCAACAAAAGTTTCTGTGTATGAACACAGCCTAATTAGTGTAGACACGTCTCAAGCAATGACATTAATTTTGAATACAATGCAACTTATGTAAGAAACAATAACTTTTACTAGAATGCATTTGTTATCACTATTTACTCACATAACATATTGAAGATTGAAGAAGGCGAAGGCGGAAAAAAACACGAACACAACGCGGGCTTAAGAAGCGCTCTGTTGCTATCATACAAAACGCTGTATGCGCTTGTTTTTTTGTTTRGATCTATATAAATGGGTATCTCGACAAGCAATGCGTGTTGCCTGAATAATTTTATTGCTGTTATTGTTGCCAATACAGTCTCCAAATATTATTAAACTATAAGTTAATTGACTAATAAGTGACTGGTCGGGGAATTATAAGATTACAATTTAGCGAATTAAGACAAAAATAAAAAAATATAACAAAATATAGGGRAATGAAAAGTTTTAGGTCTATTACTCCATACATTTATTTCGCCTGAAAATATTTTTGAAGTTCTAATTAATAAAAAATATAAAKTCTGACTCTTTTTATTTTTTAAGTGACATTTTTCAATTTTTACAAAAAATTCGTAATCAAATTTCTATTTCTCTTGAATTTCTCTATCTGACACCATTTTAAAATATTTAAGTCCTAAAATGTTCGCAACAAAAATGTTGCCAACTACTTTGGCGCTTAAATTTTACTACTGTACGGCAATAGTTATTGCCTGTGGAAACACAGCGTCTTATTTGTTGAATATTGTRTGCATTTAGAGTTATAGAAAGGTATTTGGAAGTGTTTAGTTTTTAAATTGAGGAACGAAGCTGCTGTTTTAGTCTTGACAGCGCCGTCTACTTAATTTTTGTTTATTGTAATAAGTGCGGTTGAGTCAAGAACGTTATAAAGACCGATATTTCAAAAGAGTTTAAGAGAAAGCAAGTGTAACATGAAGTTTTTAAATAGACATTGTGTGAAAGTTAGAAAATAAAATTTTTGTGCGGAAGTAGAAATAATAGAGTTGACATACTGATGAAAAAAATTAATTAAAAATGTCGTTAAAAATACCAAAAAAATTTTTAAAATATTATGTTTAATAACACATAACATAAAGGAAACGAAAAAATAAAATAACATAATAAAAATAA
>NW_017536984.1:36710-97822 GCF_001853355.1 Bactrocera latifrons | reverse complement strand
AAAAGTTCGAAAAGTTAAAATTGAACGTGAAAAACATTTAGACAATAAAAGTTAAATTAAAAAACTCTAAATTTAACAAAACAAATGAAAAATAAACAATAATAATAAAAAATAAAATAAAAAAGTAACACCCTTAAAATTACAAAGCATTCAAAATTATAGTGGAAAAGTGTCGCAAGAAAAAAGAAGAAATTTTGCCAAATTCGGCGTATTTATGTGAATTTATAAGAAAAAATATTGCAAATAAGTTTAAAGTTTTTGCACTGCTCATGATATGCCCACTTTATGCTTTTCTTCATTTTTTTCTTTTTTCTTTTTTCTTCATCTTCAGTCATCTCGCTGCGAAAAATAGGGAAAAGTTCATGTCCTGTAAAATATTTGCGATTTTGTCCAACATTTTTTGCCATTTCCAAGCAGAAATGTTGTTTCTACTGGTGTGCATTATAATAATCACTTGTCTGCCGATACAAAGTTTGCTGTGGTAAATTTATTGATTTAACTTACTATAGATAAGTTTATAATGCTTATGTAAATGTGGTAAAACCACCTTAATACTAATTTGTTAAAAAAAAAAAAATTGGTAGTATATTTTTCGGAAATCTTTATATCGGGCTTGAATTCAGCTGGAATGAATGTTATGAGAGAGAAGAAGACATTTAAGTGTCCTCTGTTGTATGAATTGACTAATGCCTAATCTGTTGTAAATGTCTCAATCTTATCATAATTAGAGCTAACGCTTCGCTCACAGCTTTTCATTTGACATGAAAACTGAGGGCAATGAGAGATTAATTGCTTCTAAACACTCTGTATACGTCGAATGMTGTGGACTAAAATCATGACGATATTTGTATAGGTAGTTTCTAAAGCACTCAGAGTCACTTAGTAGTTGTGTCAGGTGGAAATTTGGCTCCCCTTGTTGTCTATCTAACCACGAATGTGAGCCTAAAACCGTGCCTTGCAAATGAACGAGATATGAAAAAGAATGTATGCAAAAGTTTTTTTTCACCATGACAAAACCTCATGAATTGGACTTCGAATTGCTTCCAAATTTACCGCACTCTCCATATCTGGCCAGATCTCAAAAGAATGCACGATGTTTCCAAAGGTCAACAAAAGTGATAGAAAAGTTGATGGTTCGCTTTAATCAGTGTCACGTGTCACAGTGTCACGTATGAAGGAAGCTACTATGTAAATAAAATAGCAAATTTTGCAAAAAAAGTGGGAGGCTGGGAACTTGTCAATTGACYTGTTATATGTAAATGATAAGCGATGACTATTCTCAGTGCGCAAAARGCAATCTAATTTGTTTATTTTTCTATGAAAATTTTATTTACTTATATATACATAATCTCTTAGTTATTTGTGTGCCATATTTACTTTAATTCTATAGTTTAGTGTTTGTGTGCCTGCGTCTTAATATATTATTAATCACTTTGTGCTTGATAATTTACTGTTTAATTAAAATTTATTGACTAAATAATGATTGCCAGGCGCCAAATGTGTAAATACTTATCTTGCATATTATTGAATTAAAAAAGTATAAATATGTTCAATAATCGACACATACAAACATACACAAATAACAAATAGTGGAAATGAGGATTCAATGCAATTTAATCTAATTTGAATATTATGTGATTAAGAGACAATTTAAAAAATAGTAAGATTTTGTGCATATTCTAAAATTATTAATTTTTTTCTCAAAACCTTTGCCATTTTTCTCRAAGTAATCACAGTTGGGCCGGTCAGAGGGAATTCGGAGTGCAGCATACCTCGATAATCGATAAAATTGTCAACATAATCTTGATTTTTGACCTGCTTGTCGTGTTTCTTCGGCTTCGGCTCACCTTTTCCACGATWTTCGGCCGATTGATAGTCTGTTTCCGGGTCGCAAGTATCGACACAAGACTCATTGCCAATAATAAATAATACGTTTMATAACATCTTTGTAGCCAGCAAGCATTGTTTTACAGACGTTAGCACGACGCTGTTTTTCGAATAAATTTAGTGACTTTGGTATCAATCGTGCTTTCACTTTTCTTAGTCCTAAATGATCTTTTAAAGTGTTTTCACTGATCCCTCCGATATTATAACGATACCAGTAAGGTCTCTGACTGTTACTTTTTATACTAATCCAGCTGTCATACGGTGGCTTTGCACGGATTAACACTCCCTAGTACATATATATGTTGTTGCACTTAAATGTAGAGTTAAGCATTAATTTTTTTCTAACTTACGCATTTAAAGCGCTGATCTTATTTTTTTGTGTCTCTGCTGTCATTGCAGGTATCGACAGACACGTTTCAGTTCACGGCGTGTGCGGAAACGGGTTATCTTCAAGCATGGGGAATGTAATGTGGTTCAAGGCAATGTGGCGAAACGCCGGCGCAGATATCTACAGGTGAGTGCGACTAAACTAAAATAATAATAAAAGAAACAATATATAAAATAGAACCTAGTTATCGCTGGTGTCTCAAAATTAACGCAAGATTGAAATTTGCCGAAATTTATGGGGTATAAAAAAKTATTAAAAACAAACGAAGCGAAAGCTGCCAGTTTAGGATTAGTAAAAACAGCGGTCACTCAGTTCTTAGAAAATCATGATTCAGAATCTCAATCAAAGTTTTGTTAAAAAGAAACCCAACCTAAATTTTCTCATTTCAAACAAATTGTTGTTGATTCGCTTACAGATATTTATTCATAACTCATGGTAGTGCTAAGAATTTCACTTTTACATAGACTAGTTAATTAATTAGTTAAATTTAAAAATTGTTTCCTGCTTAATTTGGAATCCGTTCTCTATTCGTCAATTGCATATTGATCGATTGCGTATACGTCGTGACCACATCTTCCTTACTGCTGATTTGGCCACTTCTGCTAGTTTGCGTCCTTCGAGTGCGGTTGGTAGCGTTGAACAACGCGCCCGAAACGGTAGGCTGAAAGTTACGAAATCGGARTCGTCAATGTCGGTGTCTGAGTCTRTGCTATCGTCACTGGCACTGTAAGCTGAATCGGATTCGGAGTCCGACTCTCTGTCGTTGTCTCTGTCATGGGCCACTGCAGCAGCGGACAATGCGGCAAGTCTCTGCAATGCCGTTGGTTCTCCAGGATTCGGTGGAGTAACTTCGTACGGTTGAGGTGGTAATATGGCAGCACCAGCTTTGTTGATGATATTTGTTGCGACTTCCGTCATTTTAATTGAGTTTTTATAACRRATTAGTTTAAGCTAGAAATATGTTTAACCACGGAAGAGTTCGCTGTTGATTCTTCTTTACTCACTTCTTACTCACTTGTGTGCTTAGAGGCGCGATTGTTTTGCGAATGCGACACTTTGCTGAAATTGCTCTAATTTATATCGTAAAAAGCAGGCAGCACTGTTTTCTGACAATTGAAAGATCTAGCACAGTGCAGGTACCAAGGAAGGCAGGTATAAATTTCTTTGAAATTGTAGGAGATAAATTTTTAGTAGGTTTTGTTTATAGTGTCCGTGTACCTTCCACTGTTATCATATGGTAACCTTTTTTGGATAATGTTTTTGTTTTATATAATTTAGTTTATTTAGTGTTTTGATCTCAGCATCACCATTTGTAACAAGTGAAGGCGTGGCACGTGAATTACGAAAGTTTTTTACGTCACAAGGTTAGTGGGGCAAAATACATTCGTTAGTTTTGTTGAGGAAATATTTGAAATTGTCATTAAAGTAACCGTAAATGTTTTCAAAACATTTGGCTTTACTAAGAATTAGCAGAAAAGTAGGTCGGTAGGGTTTATAATATTTACAGGAGTTCATTTTGGAATATGCCTGGTTATATTGAGCGAAATATCGTGGATTATAATTAACTATGGAAATTACCGTTTGTTAATGATTGAATACATTTATTAAAACAGAAAACTGCTTAATAGTTATATATTTACATTAGATCTCGTGAATCTCTGTTCTGAGAATTACATGTATTCACAATTTGCGACAGTTCTGTGTGGATTTTGGCTGGAAGCATACTGGGACCATAGTTTTTGGAAAATGGACTTAGAGTTTTTGCAGCTATTGTATGATATTGATATGTCCAATATGTGGTTTCAACAAGACAGAGTCATATATCATACAGCCCTTGAAACACATCATTTCTTGCATGAGACATTGGCAGGATGTGTACTTTCCCATTTTGGTGATCAGTATTCGCTCTAGATAGTCTGATTTGACACTATAAGATTTATTCTTATGGGCAATTTAGAATTGCAGTTCTATTGCAACAAGCCGAAAACCACGCGTGCTTTAAAGGGGGAGATCAGCAATGAAATTCGGCCACATTTATGCCGAGTAGATATGAAAATTTTCTACAAACGATTGCTTATGTCTATAGAAAGCTGCAAAGCCATTTGTCTGATGAGTGTGTCTGATGTCTTTGCTCTTTATGATACAATAAAAAAACTGTATTTATGTGCGTTCTCTATTTAATTTCAATCAAGTGAAATTTTGGGACACCCTTTCTATCAGACTCCTTTCTGTTCTCCAATCTGGAAACTCTTCCAGAAAACCTCTAAAAGTGTGATAACTCAATAAGTGTTATAAATATGTATTATAAAAYCTCAAAACTTCAATAATAAAAATCTTAAAATCGATAATATATTATTTGAAATCGGTCCTCTGACTATATTCTTGTTCTTCTAGCAGACTATGTGGGACAGTGTGTGAGTTATCTTCGTAAAACTGCGCGGAAACATGTTCTCAAGTTTTCTAAGTAAACTCAAAAGTCAATGCAAGCATACTTTACCAATTTTCCAGATGACTTTGAATCCGTTATAGTGATTTCCGATTTTGCTCCTGACTTTAAACCGTATATGTTAGCTAAAATGTGTGATCCTTTAATGAAATAAAGTATATAMGAGATATCGTTGAAGACATGCCTCGTTCTGAACTGATGAAAATATGAAAAAACTGAATGATATGTCGATTGAAAATCGTCAGGGAAGTGTCAGAGAGATGGCAAGAGAACTCGACATCTCTCACGAGTTCGTTCAAATCCTTTTGGCGGATATTTTGGGTTTGAAACGTATTCTTGCTCGACTCGTCCCGATAAAGCTGTATTGTTCTCAAAAAGAGTACCGTAATCAGGTCTCTTTGGATATACTTGATCGGGCGAATGCCGATCCCACATTAAAAGACAGCATAATAACTGCCACGATTGGGCCCAAATTTAAAGCCAAATGCGGAGTGAGAACCATCGATCAAATAAGGTATTCACCAAATTTGGTTCGGCGTAATTTTTTTTTGTTCCCCAAACTGAAAATACTGCTTCGTAGAACCACTTTTCCGTCGAACAAAGAGATAAGACAAAATTCGCTTAAGAAGTTGAAGGCCATTCCAAAACGTGCTTATTAAAGTTGTTTCGGGGAATGGAAAAATCGTTGGCTTAATTGTATTACATCTAATGATGAATAATTAAATATAATATTTTGTTTCGTTTACAATTTCCGGGTACTTTTATCTCTCTTTTGAGTTTATTAGGTTGAATTCAATTTGAAACTCTATTTTAATCCTAAATATTCTTCTAATCTCGCAATGAAAAAATTCCATACAGAAGTAAATTTTTTGTATTTTCTCTACCCTCAGGATATCTTCACCACCCTGGTCGATGCACAATGGCGTTGGACAATGCTCGTATTCGCGCTCAGTTTTCTCATCTCATGGGCGCTGTTCGCGTTCGTTTGGTGGGTGATCGCTTATGCGCATGGCGATTTCGAATATATTTACAATCGTGATTTCTTTCCCGAACGCAATGTGAATGTAACGCATCGCATGTGTGTAACGGAGGTGCGTAGCTTTGTGTCGGCTTTTCTGTATTCGGTGGAAACGCAAACRACAATTGGGTATGGAAATCGCTTCGTGACGGAGGAGTGTCCAGAGGCGATATTCATAATGTGTCTGCAGTGTATTTTGGGTGTTTTCATACAAGCATTTATGGTTGGTATTGTGTTTGCGAAATTGTCGCGTCCCAAGAAACGCGCACAAACGTTGCTCTTCTCGCGAAATGCTGTGATTTGTCATCGGGATGGGGTGCCATGTCTGATGTTCCGGGTGGGTGATATGCGAAAGAGTCATATTATTGAGGCGCACGTGCGGGCGCAGATCATAAGAAAGAAGGTTGGTATGCAAACTTTTCGAAACTAGCGTGCTGCTTGCTTTATATATAATATTTCCTACTTTTTATAGATTACTAAAGAGGGCGAAATATTRCCGTTCTATCAGCAAGAGTTGACAGTCGGCGCAGATGGTGGCGAAGATCGGCTAATGTTCATTTGGCCCACAACGATCGTGCACAAAATCGATCGCAACAGTCCGTTGTATATGCTTTCCGCGTCGGACATGTTGAAGGAACGCTTTGAGGTTGTTTGTATGTTGGGTGAGTACTAAGCAATGTTGCAAATAACGTAGTTGCTTTTAAGCTAATATAATATTTTATGTTGTAGAGGGCGTTATAGAGTCCACCGGCATGACAACACAGGCGCGCAGCAGTTACCTGCCTTCGGAGATACTCTGGGGTCATCGTTTTGTGAATGTGGTGTCGTTTCGTAAAGAAACGGGCGAATACGAGGTGGATTACACGCTATTCAATAACACTTACGATGTGGATACACCACTTTGTAGCGCCAAACAATTGGATGATGTGAAGGCCGAATATGCTAAAAATTCCAAGTTGGGCTTAGGTGAGTGGAAAAGTGATTAAAACCAAGAAGGGTTTTGCAGACAATGTAGTTTGAAGTATTAAATGCAACAACAAAACTAATTCTTAATTTGACATGCATTTTCAGAGCGCGCCTTTTCCGCCGGTCTCATGCACATACCATCCACCATATCTGTGGATCGTTTAGATCCGAATAGCGATGAGTCGTTGGACTCACGTCTGCAAACACGCAACAATTCCATCCCCAATGGGGTGCTTGCCGAGGAGCTGCAACCGCTGAATTGTGGTGGTGGTGGCGGCAGCACAAACGGTAGCTATCACTATGTGCCACCGTCGTTTACSGTTGGCGGCTCAGCGATACAAATACCCTCGTTGGCACTCTCCACAAATCTACATAGTATTAATGAGAAAACCAATTCCGGCAGCAGCAGCAGCAGCAGCACCAATAATCTCACCATTAATCCCRCCACCACGCCAAATACACTCTCACCAGCAATGGCGACGAGTGCTACATATAATAATAATAACAACAACAATAACAATCAAGATAGAAGTAATGGCGGCAGCATCAAGAAGACACCATCAAGCGGTCGACGCTTATCGATCAAACAAGATCAGCTATCGGTCGATTCGATTTGTTGATAATGGCGACGACAAAGTGTCATATGGACATATGTACCATCATGCACATGTGTATTGGTGTTTGTTGAATGATTGTTGTTGTAATGCTGCATGCGTAAGAGCAAGGAATTTTTTTTTGCAAAGCATTGACTGACCGTATTCATTTGTCTGCCGTGCAAGCCGCTTCGATTGCAAATAATTTAATTTTTTCTTCGCCTAAAATTAAATTACAAAACATTATTGATTAATATTTAATTAAAATAGTTTCTTCCATATATATACAGCTTTAATTGTAGTGGAAAGTCATAAGCGCAGTTAGCGGTAGTTTTAGCAAAGAGTAAGTTAATATTAGTTGTGAGAGAATTGCAGTAATGTGAGCAATGCCGCTCGTCGTTTCGTAAGCGTTAACTCTTTAGTTGCCGAATCGCGTTTTCGCAACGGTATACGGGGTTCGTTTCTTGCGCGATAACGCTTTAGTAACCTAATTGGGATTTCGAAAGGGTATAAGTGTTTTCTATGTCAGTTAGGCGTGGGATTGAAGTGCGTCGTAAGTTAAATTTGCAAATCGCGCGGGTTTACAACTCAATCGTTTACAACTCAAACGTGTATAACTCAATCGTTTACAACTGAACCATTGACAACTGAACCATTTACAATCGAACCGTTTACAACCGCAAACTTTATAAACGAACCATTTACAGTTCAACCGTTTGCGGTCGACGCGCTGTACGAAGAAGAGTCGTTATACAAACGAAAAAAGTCGTCAATTAATCAAAYGTTTACGCGTCATTTTGCCCATTTATACCATTAATCCTCGTTTTCAGTGTTGTATTAAATATGTTTTGTTGTTGGACGCGAGAATTTACTATTTTTGTAATTATGATTTTATTTCGATTTATTATCGAGATATGTTTATGCATAGGTTTTATGTTAGTAAAATAACAAATGTTTATGAAAGTTTCATTTTTAAACTTTTAAAGACAACAAAAATAAATATACACACACACAGTTAGAACAACAAAAAAAATAATTATAATATTTACACCAACAAGGTTTGCATATATATGAGGCGTGCTCAAAAAATAAATAATAAAAATTAACGCGAATTTTTGTTGTGGAAAAAAATGTCAAAGCTTAAATGCAAAAAAAAAAAAAAGAATCAAACGCTTTGCGGAAATGAAAATTATTTGGCATACTTTAAGCTTGTAGTGACCGTATTTCTAATTTTTTTAATTTAGACTGTTGTTTTAGAATTCCTGAAAATTATTKTTTAAAATTTTTCCAAACTAGTTTAAGTCTACAGAGCAATTTTAAATTTACTTTAATATTTAAGCTTAGCAACTAAGTGCAGAAAATTAGAATTTTTTAAATATAAATAGTAGGAAAGTCGGTTTTACAATCAGGGCTGAAATTGAGCTGATAAAAAAATGCAGAATGCTATTTAAAAAAAATTCACAAAAATACCAAACACTGTAAATGTAATTGAAAGTATGTGAACTGAAATGTATTATTGAAATTAAAAAAAAAAAAATGTTCAAAAAAAATTATGTTCGCTTAAAAAAAATGTTCAGCTAAGCAAGTAAATTGCGTTCACTTTACGAGACAAACACGAGTTTATTAAMCCTTGTGTTGCGAAGCATTAAGGCAMACACCTGCAATGAAAGTKTGAAAAAATCAATAAATTTTCACAWYTCGATATTCGATAGTTTATATYTTCAAATAAATCATACTTAAATTTAACAATATAGAATAAAATACCAGGCTTGCACATTTAATTTTTAAATTTTTACGTCAACACGCCTTAAACACCAGTTTTTCAAATTCAAAACAATGCAAATACAAACAGTGTTGCTTTTTTGACAGTTCACCTTGGCAAATTCCTTTTACCGTTACACACTTGATATGTTTACATGCACATAAAGATCAAAACATGTGTTTGTGGCGCAGGGTGAACGTATTTTGAGCAGCAAGAATTGAAAYGAAAACAAAAGCAAAAGCAAATATTTGAACAAATTGTATTACACATGAAAAAATGAACGCTCAATAAAGGTGAACAGCAGAAAATCACAAAACGAATTTAACAGTTAGTGGAGACAATTACAGGCAACTAGAAAAATGCGCGTACACAGCGAAACAGCTGTTGACAGTCAGTTTTAACAGCTGTTTTTGACAACCTCTTTTAACGCCTAATAAATAATAATAAATAATGCTATATTTTTAAATATCCAGGTTTCAATTAATTGTCCCAGAAATGTATTTCCCTAAACTATGTTTGTATGTATGTTTAACTGAAAAGTATATTTGATAATAAAAAGTTGGCTGTTTATATAAATGTACAAGATTTACCAAATAAACAAATGAAAAAAAAAAAAATTACGAATAAAAAAACGAAAGAACACTGATTTTAAAGATTTTAAAGCAAGATATTAAAGCATTAATTCTATAAGAATCTGTCCATAGATTTTAAATAACCMATTTGAGTATCAATAAAAAACTATTGCATATTGCCAAAAGAGTTTTAGATGTGTATATATATGTATATAATAAATATGCTAAGATTTTTCAAAAGTCTATTTTGAATTATACATACATATATTTTTTTTAAATTATACCACTATACTTGTACAGTTACGGCAAGTTTCTGCAGTAAAAGGCCAAAAACACGGAAGTATTACTTTGACACATAATAAGTTATGTATGCAAAGACAAAAAGAAAATAAAYATTTAAAAAATAAACAAAAAATTTAAAACATATTGCAAACCAGTTGGAAAATTTGAATAAAAAAACGTTTGAGCGTTTTTATGTGCAAAAAATAAAATTATTGCCGTGTTTTTATTAAAAAATGTGCTTTCGAGATTATTAGTACGCATAGACAACGTCGTAAGGTGCACGACTGTGAAAGTGGACTTAGARAATCTGGGTTCTTAAAAGATTACGATCTGAACAAACGGATATTCGTATACACTTTGACTTCATACCGGATCACTTAGATCATGGAATCGCCAAACCGCACTCAGGCGGCTCCTTCTCTGCTCATATACCGACGAGGGAGCTGTGGGTAGGTAGAAGCCGTTGGAGGAGAGGGCAGAGAGCTTCTTTACGGATGGGTAAAAGCTTGGTGGGAAGGTTGCTGGAGGGGTTTACTGCCAGGAGCTCTCCACTAACATCAGCTTCAGACTTCCTGGTTATTGCAGTGTCTTCCAAGTCTGCYMCGRAGTACAGRCTCTTTYAGAGAAGTGACCATTYMCTCAAATAGCAGAACGGCGATACTAGCCTTGAACTCATTGACAGTGCAATCAGGGTTGTTAGAGCAGTGCCTAACATCGCTTTTAATAGCATAGAGTGTCTTTGTGATAATACTGGTATAGGTGCCGGGCTATAGCGGAATCGCAGAAAATTGTAAAGCTGATAAGCTAGCAAGGAAAGTCACCCTAGATTCGCTATCGGTAAAATGGGAGCGGGTCAGTGCTTGCGTATCCTATTGTGATCTACTACTAGTTAGCTGAGCTTCGCGGAAGCTTGACTAGCGCTAGGCCACCATCGATACATGCACTGTCACAAAAGCCTTTTGGCCAAAGACCGATCGCAGGAGATTTAGTGATCTCTTTGCGCTCAGTAAGGCTAGCCTCTCCTTAGTTGTGGGGCTTCTAGCAAGCCATTGCCTTATTGGCGTCCATTCTGTGAGGTTTGGTATCTCTATTGCATAAGCTGTATGGAATAAGATGTGGGGGAAACAACGCTACACTTCCATTTTGACTGTCCTGGTAGGTCAAGACWTAAATACTTGGGAGCACTTTCAGATATCCCACCGAACCGGCGGGAGTAGAAACTAAACGCTTATGCAAATTTWCATKGACTACAAAGCGTTTTGCTAATTTATAAGTTGGAACACGGGAKATCTCTTTCCTATGGCTTCTCAAAGGACTACACATAGTAGTCCACCTACGATCATCCATTAGCCATCTAACCTAACAGTTAGCGAACATAAATTTGTAGCTCTTGAAGTAAGTACTTTCGGATTTGTTAAGAGCAGCATAGTTCCACATGATTGGAGTTGAACAAGAACTGGTATAATAGACTGACATAACGAATTATTGATGATCCAAAGAAATAGTTACAGTTGTAATTTAGATCAAGTTAGATTTATTATGATATTTTACGTAAGGACTTCATTACTATGTATTGTATATAAATTTTTGTATCTAACATATATTTCCTTCAATGATTTCAACGCTCACTAAACAGCTATTCTAAAACAACTGTAACAGTGGCGGTGACTTTTATTGTACAATCACTTCACTGTATTAGAGATTTGCATAATTTTAGGCGCAAATTGTTGATCGCTTGCGATCACTGATTTTGTTCTCGACGTCWGTGGAAAATTTGGGTAATCTAATCTAGAAATTCGAAACAATAAAAAAAAAAAACCATAATTAGAGAGTTAAGATTTTCAAAAATAATGATAATAAATTTTTATTTTTTTTTCATCACTTTTCGAAAAGGTTTCAGCATAATGAAAGGGGTATTGAGAAGTAAGTAAAAACTGTGGCTAATATCAAGTGGGTAGCTTTTGAATTCAGAATACGTGAATTATTGTCAAATTGCTTCATAAGAGTCCTGATTTAGCTGATTGGTGTGCAAAAGTTTTCGCTTTTGGTATTAGCACGATAGCAAGTATTTATATTTTCCTTTTGCCTTTTAGTCTGCCTTTTAGTCTCCGGAATTTGTGGGTATAAAAAAATGAGTCCATCGAAGAGATAAAATAAAATTCGTTGAAGGAGCTGAGGGCTAACTAAAAAGTGCTTCTGAAAAGTGTTTCGAGAACTTGAAAAATCATTGGCATGGGTGTATTACATTTATTGAGGATTACCTTAAAGGCGACAAAGATAATGATAAATTGATAAATAAGTAAATATTTTGCGCTTAATTTACAATTTCCAGGTATTTTTTTGTCATTCGAACATATGACTAATTTCAAACAATTTCGGTTTTATGAACTCCAGACCAAGTTCATAATTGCCCAAGTGTTCCACAAGCAAATCTTGTTTACGTAAGGACATGTTTTAATACTTTAACTTTTGTATTTATTTAAAGTTTACATCGATTTTGATTACTTAAACTGGCCGACAGTGTTTATCACGATTTCCTTAGTTGACTTAGCTTACTGAAAATATTTACACTGATGAAAAACACGCGATTTTGCTAATTTAATTCGCAAATAATTTTGTATCAAAAACCCAACAAATGTGCTCATAATATACATATACATATATATATTTATATACATATGTGTATATATACAATTTATGAATATATATATCGTACTTTGACGCTTGTTTTTCATCCTAAGCCACCGCTAATTAATAAATAATACTCTAGTTAGATTAAAAATAAATGTGCAATCAGTATGGCGCTAACAATAACAACAGGATAAACAACAAAACTGACTGCTTTGAAATTCTTATGTAACTTTAAATTAACAACAATTTCGCTGAACATAATTAGAGACACTGGAATCAATTGATAACTCAACTATAATGGTTATAATAGCGTAACTAAGTGTGGTATAATTGTGCGAAAGGGTCCTATGGGACTGATTTTGCAGCTAAAAATGAAATTTTGTTATCTGTTRTTTATGTTATCCGTAGTTATTAAACAGTTGCAAGCAAAGTGAAATGTTTACGGAATGATTTTGGTAGTTTGCTGTTTTTTTGCGCTTAATTCGATTTCTGCGCTTTTCACTAAATGTATTTAAATGCAGATAAATAATATGGCTGAGCGTGGCAACAAGTGGCGTTATCGTCAAGGAGTTTGTTACTATTAACTGGTTCTTCAAATATAAATATTCAATTAAAAGCTGGACGTGAAAGTCTATATATACTTATATACATATATATCCTTATTTGAACAATATATTTGAAAAATGTCACTAAATGGAATTCTTATTATTAGCAATATCTGGACTTTAGATCTTACTATAAAATCGAAATATTTATATTGTTGCCAGGGTTGAGAATTTTTTAATTAAAAGACATTGCATTAAATATTTGATTTTCTCCGACTTATTATAGTAAAATCCATTTTTTTGATAATATATAATATTTATTTTTTCTATTCAACATAGTTCCATTCAAGGGTGATATAGTATAACGACCCTCCAACTGTTYGATTCCATTTTGTACTACGATATGGGCTTTACTTCAAAGTAGGCCCCAGAGTCGGAGATCACCTCTTCATTCGACGAGAATTTCCTCACAGCGAACATTTCTGTGATTCGAATCTGTGAACAGGAAATAGTCGCTGGGGGCCAAATCAGGAGAATATGGTGGATGCGGAAGCGGAAGCTGGAGTGGATTTTTGCAACTGATTTTCACTGATTTGAGATACATGTCTTGCTGAAACAGTATTTTCTTTTTCTTCAAATGCGGCTGTCTTCCGACGATTTCGTCCTTCAAGTGGTCCAGTAACGCTACAAAATAGTCGCTATTGATGATCGTTTCTTTTTCAAGGTAGTCAATAAAAATTATTTCATGAGCACTCCCAAATATAGACGCCACAACCTTKCCACCCGACTGTTGCGCTTTAAGCGGGTTCATTGTATGTGGCTCACTGTCTATCGATAGGAGTGAAAAGATGGAGGCATGTTTCATCCATTGTCAGATATCGACGCAAAAATTCGGGTTTATTAAGCTTGAACATCTCCAAACACTGTTCCGTATCATTAAATCATCGTTCACGCTAGTGAGGAAAGCTCTCTGAGCGCCATTCACTTAGGGGTGGCCAGAAACAATTCCGTTACATATGGCACAATCAGCTCAGGACTTCCAGTCTTAGATCAAGTATCCTCTGGGTTGCCAAAAAAAAATCCGTTTGAAGACTAGCTACAGTGAGAAGCCGAAAAAAAGCAAACCAAATGAAATGAATAAAACAGGCTCAGATGAGAGACTCCTCTTTTGACACAGAGGCTAAGCTGGCTAGGTCATGTCGTCAGAATGGATGAAAACATTCCAGCTCTGAGGGTATTCGACGGAGTACCCGCCGTGAGAAGCGGAGAAAGAGGAAGACCTCCACTCTATTGTAAAGACCAAGTGGAAAAGGACCTGGCAACACTTTTAATCTCCAATTGGCGCCAAACAGAAAAAGAAGAACGACTGGCGCGCTGTTGTAAACTCGGCTGTAACTGCGTAAGCGCTGTCTACGCCAATAAAGAAGAAGGTACTTAGAATACCAATTCCAGACGGTTGATTATCTTTCTCGTCATATAGCTGAGTYTTGGCTTTAACCGTATTTTGTCCTTCAAAAAGCAATATTTTATCAACAYACGAAATTATTTTTCATAAATTTTTTTATCACAATAAATAAAGTAACTTGAAAGCGTTATTTGCAACCCTAATCGTAGCTTAAATCTACCACTTGATGGATGACTTGTTGCGTATATAAAAACTTTCTTACTTTATGGCACACCCCAACAGTTGACAACAAATATTTCTATTATTCATATTCACATCTTGCAATCATTCGAGTGCAGAGTTCGTGTYCGTGGCACCTCGGCTTCCGCATAAGCTCGTCAGAATTCATATAAACAATGATTGCGTGGATTTTATTATTGCCATCATAAAAACATATTAGYAGCCGGTCGCATTTCTATTGTGTCAAAAGTGCCACACAGCAATCATAATCCCCTGCGGTTAATGCTATGACACTGATTAACTGTTTATTCAATTAACACAGCTAGAAAGTACAATAGGCGTTCAGCGCGTGGTTGTCGGCACCTAAGCGAAAGTTTTGATTATGCCGGTCACACAATAAGACAAGTATATGTAAGTACATAGGTCGGAGAGACAAGTTGGTGTACAAAGTGAAATTCCTTCTTACGACCACTCTTCAATGCCGAGGTAGTCTTAGTTGCTCTGTGCTAGGAAAGGAAATATTGTGGCTTTTTATTATACCCTGAATAGATATCATAGAATCATATAATTTTTGAGATATCGAACTTGAATTTCAAAATTAAGATATGGATTTTTATACCGTTTCAGTTTATAAAAAAATACYCTTCAGTTTATAAAAAATGCACCTTTTGAAAGTGCTTTTGATACTGATTATTGAAATTTCGGAATAGAGAACRGTAGCTTATGCCTACACCAACATCAGAATTTTATATGTTGACGTTTTCATTTCTCAATAATATAACTATGTTTAGTGGCTCGATTCTGCTGAGCACAAATAGCCCTTCCAGCTTAGAATTATAGTTTCCTGCTTGTTTGCTCTAGCGATTTATTCGCTAGCAGTTCGAATATTGCTACAAAAACAACAATATGATGGTATATGTATTGGCCCTTGCTCCTTAGATTTATGGTCTTCGCTTCGACAAGCAGCGCTTATATAATATTTGTGGCTGTTTAAAAATGATATRTGTGTATGTATGTATGTAAAATAGTATTAATTACTGAAAGTCGAAGCTTTGATGCGATTGTCGAACTGCGGTTGAATTTTTTGAATAACTAATAACTATGTAATATATATATAGATATATAATATATTGGGTAGTCGAAAAAGTCTTTTCGTATTTTGCAAATAGTTGTCTTTGTAGTCGTATATCTCCAGTGCTCGCAATCATATTGTGTTATAATATATAATAATATGTAATAGTGTTGCAAAGGTGAGATTTAACGCTTCATTTAACCCAAAAAAAAAATTTAATTCGGGGAAGTTGAAAAAAGTTACAGCTGTTCAAAACTGATTAAAAATAATGAAGAAATTCGCTAAACTTTGAAATTTTTGTAGAAAAAAGTGAAGTATGCCACGCAAGCAACCGATTAAATTTTTGAAGTTTACGAAGGCGATGCTGTATCAGTTGATTGATTGATCAGGACCATCATTAAGCAGCCATGACATCGCTAAGGAACTTAACATTCATTATCAAATTATTTTCAACCATATAAAAAAGGCTGGCTGCAAAAAGAAGCTCGATGTTTGGGTGCCACATGAATTATCTGCAAAAAAATTTAATGGACCGAATTGACATCTGCGTTTCTTTGCTTAAAGGAATTAAGTGAAACCATTTCTGAAGCGAATGGTAACAGGAGACGAAAAATCTATCAAATACGACAATAATATGCGAAAAAGATCATGATGAGGGTGTGGTGAAGTTCAAAAAATGTTTGGAAAGCCAGGATTGACGCCTCGGAAGGTTATGCTGTGTGTTTGGTGAGTAGTTTTTTGTTCGATGAAAGTCGTTAAAAATCATCCACTTTATTTTGCATTCCTCAATACTCATTACTTACCTGATATATATGTATATGTGACTAGCTAATTTTGTTTCCTTAACTTGTACAAATTACCTCTCGATATCAAGTTTAATACCTACAGGGCACTCAGGTCACACACACATATACATACATACAAACATAAGCGTATGCATTTGTCGAGCAGTTTCGCTTTTATCATCTCGGCGCCCACTTTTCCCACCCTCAGAAGCTAGACAAATGTTCTTCTTACATCCTCAACTATCTGTCTAACAACAACAACAACAACAACAACAACAAACGTATGTCGATATTTGCCGATGTGTGGGTGTGTGTTTTCACGCTCTGCCTACAAATACTCGTGTGTAACTTACATGTCTACACAAAACGCTTATTTGAAATTTCGCGACTGTCAAGTGTTTGTCACTGTAGCTTCTATTTACAACTATTTACTTGTACTGTTGCAATAGTTATTGTTTTTACTGTAGCTGTTGATGATGATATTCTCAACAACAAGTCGTCACAGTCACTCGGCCACTCGCTCAGCCACTCAGCCCGTGTCAGTTTGTCCAGTTCATTGTGGAGCCGTGAACGAGCCGTTTGGACAAGCGCTTAGCAAGCAAAATTACCGTTAAAGTGCATAAAGTTCAGCTGTGAAAGTGCAAATTGTTTAAAAGGATAAAACGTGCTGATAATACCGATAAATAATCGAAATCTCTAAATAAATTTGAATTGCTTTGTGCTCTCGGAAATTATGCTTCGTGTGTTTTGAAGTGCATTTTTTTTCCAATGTCAGCCAATCGTTGTGGCATTAACGTAAATGCGTTTATGAAGTGTTTGCACTAATTTCTACAAGTAWTGGCGTTTATCGATATAAGAAGTGTTTTCTATACGCTACTTACTTAATACACTGAGCTTAAGGTGATTGTAAATTAATAACGTAAGTACAAGTGCTTCGTAAATTCCCAATAACAATTGCGTTGTGTCATAGAATTGTGGAAAAAATAACTTTCATTTATTTGCCAAATCGATAAATTAATGAAAAATTATGAATTTGGTTTAAAAGCAGTAGGCAACAACTAGAAGTGCTATTTATAAATTTTAAAAGAATATTGTTGCATTTTGTTTATGGCATTATAAATTTCATAATAAATTCTTCATAAATTCTTATTTTGTTATGAGGGCTAAACGGAAATTTTAATTTCTCAATGAAAGTTTTTTAAGGCATTAAATGAGCTTCCTTGAGCAAAAACCTTACATTTTCAATCATTTTTTTCCATATAAAATTTAAATATTTTACAAGAAACTTGTTATTATTTCAAATATACATAAAGTATTTTAGAAAGATTTTTTGAAAATTTCAAAAGACAATATTCCAAACTTGGCCATTACGACGTCATTTCTGGCAGTGCTTCGGAAAAAAAGATGCTGCCGCCTTGACAACAGGATTTCTTACAGCATTATTCGAAGCAACAAAAAAATTCGTGTTTAAATTGAGACCAAAAACGAGATATTGGACGAAAAAAAGTGAAAAGTGTATTTTTGGCAGACATTTATAAAAGAATGAAATTTCTGACGAAAAAGTTCGACGTTGATTGTCATTTAATATTTGTAGATAAAACCAAAATGCTTTGAACGAAGCCTTGTAAATTAATCTGTGTTTAATTTCATTAAAATTTGTTGATTAGTTCGCAAGAGATCTTGCCAACCAACTTTGAAAACACTGGTTCTTGAAAAATTCGGTTAACGTTTGACCTAACCAACGGGTAATGAAAGTATATGTGCTTTTTCAATTAGCATTTTTTTGACAGATCGCGCGTGAGTCGTGTCAAGCTGTCATATTATTTTTGTTCAGCATAGCTTGTCATTTCATCATGAAAAGAAAAAAACTTTACAAATCGTTCAACTTTATTATGAAAATTCGCGTCATCCCCCATCTTGCGATCCACCATTCATTATTGGATAATATTCAACCGAATAGACGACGTCCAGTAGTGCAGAAAATATACTCGTACCAGCCCTAGCTGTAAGTGTACACGAAGACCGTGGAGAGTCAATTCGGCCGTAGCAACTTAGACTGACGTATGGAATGACTTGGCTTATTTTACGTCAAGATCTTATATTGAAAGCATACAAAATACAGCTTGTGCAAGAACTGAAGCCGCTTGACCTTTCCAAGCGAGAACGCTTTGCTATGTGGGCTTTTGAAAAGTTCCAAAAAGATGTGACGTTTTTGAAACAAATTTTTGTGCAGCAGTGAGGCTCATTTCTGGCTCAACGTGTATATAAAGCAAACAAAAGTGYCGCATTTGGGACGAAGCGCAACGTGAAGAGATTCAAGAGCTGCCATTTAATTCAGAAAAAACAAGGGTTTGGTGTAGTAAGCCGTTGGAATCATCTGTCCATATTTCTTCAAAAATGATGCCGTTGAGAGTGTAACCGTCAATGGCGAACATTATCGCGCCTTGACAACCGACTATTTGATGCCTGAAATTGAGACTCGTGTTCCCGGCGACATTTGGTTTCATCAAGACGCTGCCACTTAACACACATCGCAGCAATGAATTGATTTATTGAAAGAAAATTTCGTTGGGCTGATAATTTCACATTTTGGGCTGATCGATTGGGCACCAAAACGTGTGATATAGTACCGATAGACTTTTTTCTGTGAAGATATGTAAAGTCGGAAGTCTAAACGGACAATCCCGCTTCGATTCAGGTTTTAAAGCAAAGCATAACATGTGTCATTTGCTGGTTACCAGTCGACTACTAGTATATATATATCTGAAACCCATGTAATCACGTAATTTTATATAAAACSCAAGTATTTGAGTGGCATAGATTAATCGAAAGTACGTCGAATAAMGAGTACGTAGTCAACTTCCAGTTCTACTAATGACTGTAAGCAAAATAGCAACTGTTCCTAAAAATGCCTGATAGTGGTCGGTGCGTCGCTAATGGAACAACATACGTAGAAGAAGCGGAAGCACGTTCTCACAACGTCATCACACACCTTTGTGTGTATGTGCCGTGTCACTGCCACCCATTTAAAACTATTTTGACAATAATGTCGAGTACAATGTCSAGATCTTTGTTGATAAAACTTTATTAATTAGATCGACCACTGGGCATTACTTTTTACCATTATTATATCGATATTCGACTTCAAGTGCTATTTGGCTGCATATACTTATCAAAGGAATTACAAAGTTTTTGCAGAGAATCTTAAAATTGTAGTATACCCATCGTGGTGAGGTTCTGAAGCAATTACTGAACTACATTGCACCAACTGAATGTACTTGTAAGGCGGACGAGAACTTGCTCAGGCTGTTAATACTATATTTAGCCTTTTTCATGAATTTGAGAATTCTTGCTATCTACAACGGTCATCACTAATTTACAAAGTCAACATTTCTAGAAATCCACCGACGCCATGCAAACCTGTCTGCAAGAAGCAGCTATGCATTGCCTCTACTAAAACATGCTTCCACTGTACCTCTCAACTCATAACAAAACCGTTGAATTAATGGCATGAAAATCTTCAAACAACCCGCAGTACCGAAAACTTAAAAACACTTTGTATTTATTTCTTCGTTGTTAAGCTTTTGCGTATTATACACCGAACCCAAGTATAGAGTCTGAAAATTGTCACTTCAAAAAACTCAAACGCAAAGCTAATGAGACTCAACAGAAACAAAATAGACGTGGCTGCGAGTATTTCATGTAAGTCCGCCATTTGCATTGGCTTGAAATCATAATACGTGCCATTGTCATACAAAGTTAACCAGTCCATTTCCAATAATTCCAAGAAACTGTGACGCCGCCAGTGATCAATCAAACCGGCTTCGTGTAGACGTGCCAGGAACTCATTCAACGGTTGACGGTGCATTGAACTCTCCTGCAAGGGAATAACCATCGGGTAGTTACGACAAAAGCAAATGTCGGATAGGCGAAAAAGCGGTCGAGCGAAATATTTCTGCARCTCATCGTAGATGGCCCACATATCGGTCACCATAAATGCATAACTGGTATCCAGCGTGTCACGTAGTAATAGGAGCTCCGTGAAATTATTAAAGATGGTAAAATTCTGCAGATATTGCCTAAAATCCAAGTTATTACTAATTAACTCAAGCTCTTCAGCGCTAACAGCCACTTKTATGCCTCGACGCAATAATTCGTTAATTGTTTGGACCCTAGCACCAGGCGGTGCATTCACAATGTAGCTGTGCAGGTAAGTGCCGTATGCTGTGCCAACTATCACACCCGCCAATGAGGTAGTACAAACCAACAGTTTATGTTTGCTTGAAATGCGCCTGTCAATATGAAATGCCATGCCCAGCAAGCCGGGCAACAGTGGAATATTGATGAAGTGCTCCAATATTTTCAGCGGTGGCTGAGCTTGCCAACGCGCTATGYAGATCCAAAAACAGCTGATCGCAATGAAACTGCAGCTGAATAAAATTATAACAGTACTTTGTATGATATTAAAGTAGAAGGACGATTTCGGCAGTGGCTGCTCCAGTGGCACCATCAGACACCAATTGATGTGTTGAAACACTACCGAATAACTGATATTATGATCACTGAAGTCGATGAGTTGTAGTGAGCCCATGTCAATGGTCTTATTCTCGAAGTAAGCGCACAATTCCACATAGCTGAAATATTTACGCTGCGTGCTCATGGGATGCTCAATTGTGGCATTGTGAAAATTTGCATATTCTACCAAAGCGCGGCCTAAGAAACCGCTAAGCGTGGSMTCGCCTGCTGTGGGCGTGTATGTATAAATTTGCGGATACCAAGCTTTCGTGAATATGCGCAATGGATGACCATACATATTGGACAAATGTTTTGGAAATATTGCTCGATAATCTGGTGGCGTAAAGCTGCTTTTAACTGGCATTTGTGTGGGATATATGCGTAACGTCCAGTAGCTATATTCCATCACAACTRTGTGCGGCTGCAGCACAATTACATTGAAAACTTGATGCCTCAAACACAACCTTAGTATTTTACTTACATAACCCGAGCTTGCTAAGTCGTCGAGTAGCAGTATAAGTCGAGTTTGTCTAATGCGCCAAAGCCGTTGCCAGAGCTTTCTCAAGAGACATTCATCCAATTTGCGGTTGTGCGTGAGCTGTGCGATGCTCAGCAGTTCCGTATTGAATTTGTTAATGTAACGTTCGATGGGCGGTGTGGTGTCAATATGCAGAAATGTTACTGTATCACGTGTGTTTTGGGTCAGTGAGTGTAATATGTTTATGGAATCTAGCGCAGTGATATTGTCCCTTGCATGACTTGTATATATAATTGTATTCACCCGTCGCTCCTTCGAGGAGCTAATCACAATATCGGCCAGTATTTGCATAAATTCTTGACCCAATGTCGTCACACCAATTAAGTTAAGTATCGTTGTGAGATTCTTGAAGCTCTGCATATTACTTGGGATTAGTATATGCTAGMGCTCCTTACTTTCCGTACTGTCTGCAGTGAATGTATGGTAGGTACTGAAAATTCGATTGTCAACGTCTGTTTTATATACAAAATTTTCATGTCACAAGGATTAATGTGCCGTTATTAGTTAAGTTGTGTACAGATTTCAGATAGTGTAAATTTCTGCTGCGCTTTAATTGCTCGCTAATATTGTCTGTCAACTAAGTTTACACCATAAAAAGCTATTGAGCTGCTTCTCATAGCCTTGTGTAATAGCATCATTGATTATAATTGTTGGCATTACTAAACTTATGGGGATAATTTTATATTTTATATATATTCTCATATATTTAAATCACATTCATAATTTAAATTTTTGAGACAGTTCTTCTTTTTATTAGAATTTGGATCCAGTTTTATCTAAATTCGCGCAAGGTATAGCCTCGCATTTGATGCGGTTATAGAGTATACAAAAATTTCTCATTCAAAAATAAAATATATTTTTCGAGACATTTGTGCGCCCTATTACTTAACCAACTAGTGGTTATAGAATTGCACCCCAACAATGTTTCTTCGTCTATGAAATATCAACAGCCACTTCGTCCTTCACCACTTTTTTCAATATAACACCAAGYTATATTCTGCCGACATTATTGGTTTCAGCAGATCTGTTATTCGAAGGCAATTCTCTTTGATTTGTCTTATTTCTACGAGCGACCAATAGAAGATGCTTTTACAATTTATAAATATACAAGTAAGTGCTAATAGCTTACTCAGCTAAGAAGGTTTCAGTTGACCCTGTTTTTAAGACCCTAAATATTGGTAGGCCACCGGAAGGTTCGTGCAACATCTGGCTCTCCATGGTCCATCAGTGGTGTGCCGTATTTTCCTATATAAGGGCCTTGTTGGCATAGAATATAGACCTGACGTATCATTACAGAAAATGATTGGGTAATTTCGTGAGATAACACGTTTAGCAAACTTGGTTGTAAATCGCTTGGGACCTTCGCTGTGAGGCTTATGATACCGTTCAGTTGGAATCACATATTGTTCAGGTTCATATCATCCGATTCGAGCCAAAAAGATTCGGTTATCATTGAGCGGTAGCGATTCCCATTCACAATAACATGACAGTTTTAATCATCAGGGAAGAAGTACGTCCCAATGACGTCGCCGGCCCATAAACCGCAACAAACCGTAATTTTTCCGGGATGCAATGGTGGCTCATGGAGTACGTGTGGATTGCTGCCTGGCCAATAACGCATATTTTGCTTATTGACGAAGCTATTCAGCCAGAAATGCGCTTCATCGTTGATGAAGATAATTCGCTGAAAACCCGGATCATTTTGAAGTTGTTGCTTAGTCAAATTTACGAACATACGACGTTTATGGAGGTCAATCAGCTTCAGTTCTTGCATCAATTTAATCTTGTTAGGATGTAGGCCAAGAACTATTACCAAATTCGGCACAACGACGTCACAGAGATGCCCAACGCTTTAAAAGACGTGTGTGAGATAGATTTGGGTCTTCTGCGCTAGCGGCAGCAATACTCTCGACACTACTTTGTCTTATCTGCACGGGAGCATTTTGTACTGCGTCTGTTTTCACTAGACGCTCGATTGTTGATCTGATAGTATGATTATGAAGACCATAAATTGGACTTAGCGCTCGTAAGGTTGAGGCCACCGAATCCGAATTTCGGTAGTAAGTTTTAATAATTTTGCCTCGTTGTTGTATTGTTTATCTTTCCATGATGAAATGGCAAGCCTTACTGAAAAATTTGCTCATTTGACGGATCCGTCGATATCGAACTTTTCATTTGACGGCGTATCTTCACGGAATTTRGCATGGATTATTCTCCAAGAAAATATTCTATGAAATTCTTCAGATCGTGCCACTATAGCTTATAACTGCCATACAAMYTGGTCGATTGGAATCAAATGCTTGTAAGGAAAACTTTTTAATTTGAAGAGTTAYATTAATGAAATTTTTAACGATTTATTATTTAAGRCAGTATTGTGCTCTCCGAAGAAACTGYTCAGATCGTGGCACTGTAGCACATAGCTGCCATRYAAACTGACCCATSAAAGTCYAGTTCTTGTAAGGAATCTTTGGTMTTTGYAAGGAGTATTATAGACTTAGTGCAACCGATGTTAACGTTGCTTGGTCTAAGCAACAGCGTATAAGTTAAAAGTAAAACTAAATAGTTTTACACAACRACAACAACAACAACAATATGCGTGCAAATAAAATACCGGCACGTTTGCAGTAAATATAAATATATATTATGTACATATAAACATTTATGTAATATTCGTGATTTATGCCAATTTTGACGTCTTTCACACTTCAATCGCAGAATAATGCAGCAGAAAGTGGGCGGCAGAAGAAGCTACTAATTTCATTACATTCGCTGCTTTTTGTTTACCTTTACACTTGCTGTTGTTGTTACTTTTTGTTAAAACAATAGCAAACTGTCTAAATATTTGTGCACTTGAGTGCGATTCGACACATACATACATATGTACAAATACATACACATATAAAACGTTACGTTTATATAGCAACAATTGGCTATGCAAACGCGAAAGTACCGTAGCAAAACAGTTAGCGAAAATTTTGCACCTACTTGTCAGTTAATAAGCAAAAATACATATTTTTTATTTACTAGCATGTGATTAGACTACTATTAATAACTACAATTTACCTTATATCATGAAGAATTATAAAAATCGCTAAATTATTGCTAAAAGTTTRTTTAGATATAAATCTTGTCTTAATGAATTTTGCGCCATAACCAATCTTTAACCAATTTATTTCCTTTCATTTTTCAGTTTTTCTTAAGTGGCATTTCCGCGTTAGTTACAGTTATACGTTTTCCACTTTGCATTCATCAGATTTCCGTTCAGTATGCGCATCAACTTAATGAACAGCTTACAACCCCCAGTGGATGAGAAATTATCATCTGCTGCTTCGGATTATTCTRCAGTTACGACGCCTTTGCAGCGATTATCGCCACCGCCGCGCATACAACGTCAGGTCACCATAGAAGGGCAACCGGATTCACTCAACAGCGTGATCAGTAACCCAGGCTCGTTTCCGATTACAATCGTACCAAATCGGCCAGCGAGTTTTTATGGCTATGCGAAAACTGGCGGTGGYGTTTTCCAACGCCAAGCGAGTACCAGGTGAGTGACAATATTTTTGATTTCATATTGTATTATAGTATAACTATAGRATATAAGAAAAGCATGAGCAATAGCGTTATTCGAAGTATTGCCCATCTGAAGCTAATGCTGACAAGATGTCACATATTTCTTACAAATTGTGGTTTCCATCAAAAAAATCAAAAAAAAAAAAAAAAAAAAAATGCTATAGATTGGCGGCTTAGAGTGTATCAATAAATATTTTGATACCCAGTTCTGTTGTTAACAGTATTCCAGTCAAGGTGTTCTGCATCGAACGGAATAAATGCTAGTCGTAAGGCGCCATGTCTGGGCTATAAGGCAGAAGTGGCAAAACTGCCCAGCCGCTATGCCAAATAGCCTTTAATTGCTCTTATAATTTGAGGTCAAGCGCTTTCATGATGGGAATTGTTGCCTCTGGTGTAGTCCAAATTCCAGGTATTTTCCAGCAAAAGCTCGATTTCATTTGATGAGTTGTTGCCGAAAGCATTTCCCATTATTGCCATGTTTCACATATGTTTTTTTGCGTTTAGGGTTGGCTTAATGGAATAATTTTTTATCATAAGTCAAAATCCGATGCAAAAATACCTCTTTTTGTAGCGTTGAAGCAGCATTACCTATACGCAAAATTGTCTTTCAACGTCTCTTCTGATTAATTCATATGACAACCAAATTACTTGCTTTCGAATGTATCTCGCTGGCTTCAAAAGTTTAGAAATGGTTGCTTAAGTGACTTTCAAAGAWTCTGCCAACAYATCTTGTGTTTGGCARMAATCTTYAYCAGCTWCTTRTCTTCAAGCTTTTTTGGTTGCTCAGGACGTTATTCGATATTSAAGTCAAAATCAACAGTTTTAAATTACCAAAATAGTGACTCAGTTCGCGAGACGCATCAGGCGCTGCGGTCAACATTCGCCTAGCAGARTCGATTGATTCTACATTTTAATATCAACAACTGATGAGATTGAAGCAAGCAATCGAAAAACCGGCCARAACTGATCAACAGAAAGGCCTTTGTCTTCCATATGGACAACGCTTGAGCTCACATATCTTTGATGACTTGGAAGAAACTGGGAGAGCTTGGCTGGGAAGTTTTGATGCATCCATMATAGCCCTAACCTTGCACCAGCGCACTACCATTTGTTTCGGTCAATGCAGAACTTCCTTAATGGAGTAAAGTTGGCTTCAGGAGAAGCCTGTGAAAATTACTTGTCGCATTTTTCGCCAAGAAACCCGAAAAGTCTCACACTGATGGCATAATGTGAAATAACATATGGCAGAACAAGTGTCTGCATATGTTTCAGGCAAACCTATATAATGAACTCATGTACTAAAACTTCAATCCACTAAAAGTTTATATAAACAACTCCAAAAAAACGGCTTACACACGCTTCACTGAAGCGTTAAAATCAAAGCAAGCCACTAAACGCTTTGGTCAACACTACAACAGTTTGCTTGAAAAGTATGCGCGCATTTATTATTGGCATTAAACGCTTTCCATGAACGCCACACTAATAAGTAACCGATTAAAATTCGCCTTTCATTCGTTTTAGCACCGAATTAATAAATTGCGCAAACATGCATCAATCGAAGAAAAACACACGGTTAAATGGGCTTTTAGCAAGTACATCTGCTGGCGCACTTAAACATTGTTCCGGTACGACGAAGTTTTTCGTTTTTTCTACGCTTCATTTTGAGCACTTTGCGAGCTGTAAGTCAGTAGAGTGATCGTGACTGCTTTGGCCGGTGGTACGCGTGCGCGGCTGAGTTTTTCTAGTAATTACTTTAGATACATATGTGCTGATAACGGATTCGCGCTTTATTTGAAAGCGTTGCAAGTGTCTTTTAGCATTTCGTTAAGCTATTCGTTTATCCTTTAGTTGTACTTTGTTCGTTGTAAGAATATAAGTGAAAATGCAAAATCCGCATAGTGATGTGCCAATGCTTCATGAAGCTGAGGAAGTGGCCGCCGAGAAAGAGGAACCAAATCCATTGTCCTTCCAATGGAAACGTCAATATATGCGCGGTATATCGGCCACACCGTCACAAGCCGGCGTCTACTATGAGGCATTGAAGGGATCAAGTGCCTCACTGGTGCGAGGGTATGTGGGAAGAGAGCGACTGGTGTATTTGACGTCTTTAACAAAATAATCATTTTGCTATTCCACCTTTTTAGATTTTCGTATTCGTACCTAATCGGCACCTTTTGTGCTCTAGGTTTAGTAAAAACAATGTCGGACGCTATTTGCCGAAATTATTTGAATGAAATTGAGGTGGCATCATCTCGCCGATTATCCACCAACTGTACGTTTTGTCAGGTTGAGGTTAAAACATCTCTTTGAGCATAGTCTCAGCCGACCTAATAAATTGCATAGGATTGATAGTAGTCGCCTTGAGTAACTTGTGTTAGGCTTCGTCGATCTATGAGCGTAGTTGGATCCATATATAGGGCTATTGGACATCGTAAGGGATCAGCGAGCGTAGTTATCCATGCGAGAAATCTTCTCTAATGTCCATCTTCAGTTATCCAAGTGAGATCTCTGTTAATTTTGGTGTGAAGATCAGCCATATTACTTAAACTTAAACTAACTCCAAAGCTTCCGTCGCGATCATAAAAATATATATGAGTCTCTTTCAGTCCCCTCCTATACATTGTAGGTTTTTTCGACGGCAGATCTTATATTGTATATATTTTGGAAATTTTACTCTTTAAATAACTGCAAATCATACTCATTTCTATTACTATCTACAGAATTTTTTGTAGCTAAAACGATTGATACACTCTCTTCAAGCAAGCTTTTCTAAGCTATTTCTTGAATATGGCTGTGGATKAACGCTACGAACTAATCCAACCTAATTTTTAAGATTTCTGTTTCCTTAAGATTGAACTCAAATACTCCACCAACCTAATACATAGGTTTACTAAGAACGTAAGAAAAAAAAAAAAAATCGTGGAATTAATTGCCATTTATAGCTGTTAAATGAGTTTGCTCTCATAACTGCATACGTGAATTGTTGTAAAGAGTTATCTTGCTGAGTGATATAGAAAAAATTATTTCAAGTAACTTATCTTTAGATGATTTGAACTTGATCTACATGCACATTGACTCACACATGGCTACTTACGATGAAGTATTTAATTAAACAAAAACATTTTTTTTATCAACGAAAAAATAATAAATGCAGAGATGGAGACATAAAACTTTGTAAGGTAGTGGTGATTGGTAGCACTTGAGTTGTGTAGAGGAGCAGTTTGAGTAATTTAGTAATCTGTTAAATTTAAAATTAGATAAGATTTTACAGAAATGATGTCAATCAGTTAAAGGCAGTAAATGATAAAATATTTATAATATAATTGTATATATATGTATGTGTRTTAGGGTGGGCACAAAAAATAAGAATATAATCCATATGAGTACGCATTATATACGGCTCCCATATATGGTATATAATAAATGAAAATACGCAATCTTACCAGAATTTTCGGTATCTAAGGAACAAAGAAAAAATATATATTAATATTATTACATATGTATATTAGATTAGTTTATGGCCGAATTTAATTTTAATTCTTAATTTTGGCTGTTGAAATTTATGTTTCTGTAGCTGATTAGCTTAAGATCGCAACGCTTAAAACTCTCTTGCCTTTTAAGTCTCGGCTACTTACGCTCGTTCGCGGATTGCGCCCCTCGCGTCGGCTGGGCGGGAGGAGGGTAATCGTTGGGTATTATTATTAAAGAGTGAGTCTCAAAAAATTTTTTTCACTTGATACTCTAGCAGCTAGAGCTTCCTAGATACCTCTACAAAAAYCTTTCCAAGTATGAGCTCTTAATTGTAGCGGGAATGTACCCCATCTAACAGCTTTCTATTTTTTTAATCTTATTTTCAGACAGAAAAAGTTATATCTCTATTCCCTAATGGGACTAATGGAAAAAATATCTCCTTTAATAGTTTTGTAAGAAATTGAAAGCTTTGCAAAAAGGTTTTTACGATTTTCTCGCAAACCTGGCCATTTAAAAGGTAGAAATTCGAATATTTTAAGTAAAMATTTTTTTCTTAGGAATTTTTTTAACTCAATAAATAATTTAGAATTGCAAAATACGTGAAAAAGATTCAGAGTTTTTTTCAAAGGTTTTTTTTTAACCAACTTAATGTGTATATACACATTGTCACCTAAAAAGCAAAACAATGTATCATCCAAAGAATTGAAACTGAGTTATTTAATCCCTACGATTCACTTCATCAAACTACATACATTTATGTAGCATAAAAATTGCAGCTTCCGCTGTCAGATATAACCAATATATAACCCATGCTTAACTAAAATATAACCGCTTTATAACCAATATATAACCATTTTATAACCTAAACTCAACTTTTRTTTAAATATGAGTGGGTTTTATTATAACGTTTTTCCTTCGCCTGTRAACTTATGAAAATTGAAGTTACGTTATTTTTAATTTKAGGTGACGATAGATACCTACACATTTCATTGCAATACCAAGCATTCATATTTTACAAATATATCTTTAAAATGCTTGTTTGAGTAATAATTTAAACCCTATAACCTAATAGTAGTCATGCAAGCATTTGACCTTCAACTTGAACTCGTGCGAATTACTACACATAATTACTAGCTTTGATGATAACTGCACACATTCATACATACATACACATGTAGATCTATTGCGCGCAGCTGTTGTTGAGAGCAATCTATCGGACTGCATTCTCCACCCACTCTAAACCGGCAATGCCTATCAGTCGACTTCAACTGCAGAGGGCTGCAAGCAGTAATTGACGATGTCAGACGGTTACATACCTAAGCATATGTGCCTGTGTAGAGGTACGTATGCATATCCAACTCACGCGTTTTATATGCTTTTCGCTCCGCGTTGAGCACCACTTCTCCTCCTGCCACTTCTCCCTCCATCGTATGCCTGACAATTGTACCCAGCGATTAGTGTCAGTTTTATGAAAGTCTTGTAGTTGTTGTAGTGCAACTTTTAGTCGGCGACAAATAGCAACTGCATACCACAAGCTCAGCCCGAAGTGACAATTACCAGTAAAGCATGCAAATATGCTGGCATTGTTGCTGTTATCAAATAATTGCTTATTTTACGGAAGCATTTGGCAGTTTACATTGTCTCAATTTAGCAGCAATCAGTGCAAGTTGTCCGTTATTGTCTGCATTATTTGCATAGAAATTTCCTCACGGATATCTCGGTACATACCCAGGAGGAAATGCAACACTTCTGAATAGTTGTGGTTATTAAAAGGCAATGTTATTTCTCTTTAGGMTGTGTTAGTGTGATTTTACTCTCACTCTGCTCTTTTAAAACTCTGTTAGTGCTGTTAACATTTTTGCTTAAATCAAAAATTTCGTTGTTATATCAGAAATATTCGGAAAATCTACAAAAAGTCATTAAGCTTCAGCTTACACAYACTACGGAAGTCAATAAATTACTTCAGCATATCTATACCATATTCCTTTTCGTTAGTTTTCAATGAGATACAATAGAGATTACAAATAATATACAAATAATTGCTGTTATTTATTACTAAGAACAACAATTTAAGCTCTAACTACAACTTCCACTCGCTTTAATTAATTTATAATTCCAAAATTCTTTAACATATCATCACTTCAATTACACGCCGCTCTCAGTTCGCAACAAATTGACACCTAAACAAATAATCAGCTGTCAAAGCTGTCAACATAAATTAGCTTAAGTGTTTAATTGTGAATCAAAACAATTCGAAAGTCTTTGAACTGCCCTCAATAGATTTTTTTCTGCTTATTTGATTAACTCATTTTATCACTTGCGGTTGTATGTGTAAATATATGTACATATCTACATATCGCTATCAAATAACTGTCGGCATCTATATAAAAGTCAAGCGCATTCACGAACACATACATATGTACGTGTGTGTGCGGTTCAGGCCCCACATTTTTTATTATTAGCTTAGTTTTAGAATTTTTAATTAATACTTGTAGAAGCCGCATAGAGCCAAGGCAATAGTAACAATTCAAATCAAACATAAATGGATAAATGGGGCGAATGGTGTGAGTGAGTGACAAAAACAAAAAGAGTCGAATTTAAACAAGAGCATTGAAATTAATTGGTCGCGTGAATATTTTGCCTACGTTATAAATAATTTAGTTTTCGCGTGGAACTCTCTGTACATTTATTCACTAACAGGTCAATTGAGAAGTTGCCGGCCTACCAGATTAAAACATTTTTTTTGGTAAAGTTCGGTTTTTTAAAGCAATATAGTTCAAGGGTGATATCRGTGCACTGATTACAGCGATTCTCCAACTTTTAGATACCATTTTCACTTTACGATTTGTCATTTGCTTCAAAATAGACCACAGTTTTGGCGATTTATACAAACTCGAAACTGAAATTATTAATTCTTAATGTATTTGAAGATCATTCGTATACTAACCGATAAATCGGTTAGCGTTTCTTTTGAGAAAAATAAACATTACTCAAATAATTGTGAAAAAATTATGGATGTATTTAGGGAACCGGACGATGACGAGGCATTTTCAGAAGATTAGATGAGATAGTTCTCTTAAGTCGTTATTAAAAAAGTATCAATAAATATATAATAACAAACACATTGGTTACCTTCCACAAATAGCATGGAGAGTTTTTGTTTTTTAATTGTTACAACAACAATAATGACAACTGCAATCTTATGCACAACTCTATCTACAGCTTAAAAACAGTTATATCTGTTATATATTTGCCTAAGCACAACTACAGGGTGATATCAATTATTTTTTTTATCTAAGCTCAAGAGTGAGCGCCCTTTTCTAGCACGTGCTGTTTTTCTGTTCTCCACAGCGAAAGTGCTTATCTAAGCGTCAATTGTATTTAAGTCATCAAGTATTTATTTCCTCTTTATCTGCCAATTYCCAGTTACATCGCCAATTCAATCAATTTGATAACATTTGATTTCCATTTACCGTAAATATCACAACAACTACGCCTTATGGGGCAGATGAAAAATAGATTCTAAATCGGATCTAATTTGTTGCTGTAGCAACGCAACTTAATATACATAATATTGTATACCGGTATGTACAAACATACTATATATACTTGYATACAAARAGCTTAGCCCTTTAAATGCCTTACAATACATACRTACATACATATGTATATCGATTTGCATTTATTAATATGCGTACATATGTATATATACGTACTTGTGTAGGTGAAAAAAATTTCCTTTACGTTGCGGTTGCATCATCAARCACTTGGCATATTTATCAGCAAGAATAACAACAACACTAAGATACTAATTTTTATAGTGACGGCTTGCATACATCTCTCATATAAGTATCATATGCAAATTTAGCCCTGCCAAGTTGAGTAGAAATAACTCATAGACGTTGTTATAGTGATAATTAGCGAAATTTTATTCAGCCTACAATGTTTTGTGGATACACTGAGAGAAAATTTTTTGTGACATTTTTCACTGAAATCCACAACTGCATATTTTTAGTATGATTATTTCTATGAAACGTCTGATGACTGTCAGGGCGTATGCGTACTTTTGCTTGCATTCATTTGACAWCGCCTACTTTTATGTGAATTCCTTGAGGATACGCTGCACCGATTTCGACGAAATTTAACGCATGGCATTCCTCTCATATTTCTCATCTTCAGCGCGTAAATTGGCGAAATCGGACAACAACCACGCCTACTTCCCATATAGCACAATTTTAAATTTTATTTGATTCTTTCATTTTCCATTTCATAAACCAAGAAGCAACTAATTTAACGAGATAACACTTTGCGCGAATAATGCACATTGAGTATGCCGCCTTCTAACAAAAAATTGCCAAAGACCAATCAAAACTGCGCAAGCACCTAGGTACGGAATAATAGGACCCCAGTATCTATAGTTGACTTTTGACCGAGAATATCGGCCAATGTTGGGATATACTAATGAAAATCRCAGAGAATCTTTTACTGATAATAGTATTCTAAAATGGGTTGAATCGGATCAATAGTTCCCTGAGCCCCATATACCTAATATAATGGTGTTCGAACTTCCTGGTGTCTTTATACCGCATATATCGGCCCATATTTGAGTTATTGCAATGGAAACTGAAAAAAGGGACTAAAATGTAAATATTTGAACAAAACCTTGACCTGGTCCCCATATAATTAATATCAGGATTTTCGCACATCCCTCTGACTGAACTGTGAGGTACTTTATGAAACGAGTATTAAATGCCCCTTTGCACTCGAACTCAGTCCTTCCTTACTTGTTTATATTGCATTTGTAGCAATAAATTATATAATACCGTCCAAATAATTTAAGCCTGTCAAGATTGCTGTGTGTTGTAAGCAATATAAATAAAATTTTCTACACTAAGAAATATTAGCTAATTAATGCGATTGCGAGTTTCGAATTAGAAGGTGTGTGTGTGWGTGTTTGAGTGCACATYCGCATTTGGGCAAACTAWTGCATATTCTATTACATAGCTAGATTATGATGTATAACTATTTGATCTGCGACATTATTCGTTGGCACTGGCTGCTGGTGTAGCTGCCTTTTTACAASCGAAGGTTTATAGACCTACTTATATATGTGCGTATGTATTTATGTGTGAGCGTTACAATTCTGTGAATTAAAATTTTTTTATAAAAATGCTAAAAATTTAAAAAAAATACTGTTATTTAACAAAGGTAGTAATTAATACAGTACTTCCTTGTATATTTATTAAAAAAAATATATATCTGTTGAGTCATCCTGTTTGCGATAAACGCTTATGAATTTCATAATATACTTCTGGGCGAAATTTACAGGGCAACACAAATTCTGCTGACTTATGTTATTAACATTTTGAACTGTTATCTTGTAAACCGCCTTTTTTGATTAAATTAAATTGTGGATTAATGCTAGTAATCGTTTACATATTATTCCCTACAAAGAAATACAGAGTTTTCCATAAAAMCGATATTTCTATAAGAGAAAAAGGAATGGAGCTAAGGGGTAGTGCCCGATTTCAAATATATAGATCCGACTATTGTAAAATCATACCACTTAACTAAGAATTTCAATAAAATCTTTCGTGTATTCTTCCTGAAAAAGTGCCAAAAAACCCGCTAGATGACGCTGTGTTCAAATTATTTACAAATCCTGATCGTATTCAGGTTTTTTCTTTTTGTGCTGAAAATTAGAGACGTGGGTATTACTGAGGTTGGATTGTTCAAAATTAATCTTGTATAAGCAATAATTAGATAAATTCGATTCTCTTAATTACCGTTTTCACACAGACATGAATTTATTGAAAATTTCTTTTATTAACATAGAACAACCTAGAACTTTTTACAGGTAGGAAGAAACATTCGTTAATATTTAGCATAGGTCAGATGGTAAGGTTGATGTAAAATTCGATTGATCGCACTTGGACAGATATTTATGCTTTGTCTTACTCAAAAACTCCTTCAAGTGCATAGTCTCACATATATTTGAGACGATTTGAGTTCACCACAAAATTATTAAGGCGGTCACGTTGATCCCATTCACTTCGCTTCGAYATTGACTTTGCTAAGTACAAATAGTTCGTAGAACTTATTACGGTTCGCTTTGGGCTTTTGGGCGCGGTGCAGCAGACAATGCTTTCCTACAAAATTATTGGTTTAACTACAATTTCTTAAAATCAGATCTATTCCTTTGGAAGCCCGATCTATTCACGATTGATCCTCTAAACCGGTATGAAACGACGTATGTCTCCTTGATGTTTGKTCTCCATAAGAGCTTCTTATCAAGGATATTTCTCCCAGTCCACCGGTTGAAGAGTAAACCCTCGCAAGGAGGAGGGTAACATCAGGAAMTCTGTATCTTCCAGTAAATGCAACTAGCTGAGTTTAACTTGGATTAATGGCTAATCAATTTCTATCTGCCCACTTGGTTAACATATTTCATTAGAAAAGTTCGAAAAAATTATATTCCAAAATAACTATGAAATCAAAAATTTCGTTCCTGGTTAATTCTATGCAAATAAGTATTTAAATATCTTTGTTATTTCTGCTTTCTTAATATAAGTTTTTCTCAACCAACAGATCACGTAACTTCCGCCCGGGGAGCATGCGTAAAGTACGCCGCCGCGCTGTCTTCAAGAATGGCGATTGCAATGTTATGCAAAAGAATCTGATGCGGCGTCGTTTACGCTTCATGCARGATCTCTACACAACGCTTGTGGAYTCACAATGGCGCTGGACGCTGCTGGTATTCGCACTTTCCTTCATACTTTCTTGGCTTTTCTTYGCACTGCTCTGGTGGCTCATTATGTATACACACGGCGATTTGGAGGAACTGCATTTGCCCGAACATCAAGGTACATACACAAGTTGATTATGCAAGAATTTTAGTTAACTTTTTATGCAATATATTTTTGTTGCTTCCCTAGAGGAATCCGGTTGGACGCCTTGTGTGTCCGCTATACACGGTTTCACCTCGTGTTTCCTCTTCTCAATTGAGACGCAACACACCATCGGCTATGGTGTACGCACCACCTCGGAGGAATGTCCGGAGGCTATATTCATGATGTGCTTCCAATCGATATTTGGCGTAATGTCCTCGGCTTTTATGGGCGGCATCGTGTTCGCCAAGATGACACGCGCCAAGCAGCGCGCACAAACCCTACTTTTCTCCAAATATGCGGTCATTTGTCAACGCGATGGTGGTCTGTCGCTGATGTTCCGTGTCGGTGATATGCGTAAGTCACATATTATTGGTGCCGGTGTGCGCGCTCAGCTAATACGCACGCGCACCACAAAGGAGGGTGAAGTGATGAGTCAGCATTTCACCGAACTGGAAGTCAGCGCCGACGAATGTGGTTCGGATTTGTTCTTCATATGGCCGATGGTTATCGAACATAAAATCGATGAGAATTCACCGTTTTATAATATGTCTGCCACYGACATTCTGCAGGATAAATTCGAGTTGGTCGTCGTTTTGGAGGGCACAGTCGAGTCGACGGGCCAATCAACACAGGCGCGTTCGAGCTATGTAAATACAGAGATATTGTGGGGTCATCGCTTTGATCCAGTGGTTTTGTACAATAAAGAACGACAGGCTTATGAGATCGATTATGGGCGTTTCAATGAGACAACACAAGTGGATACGCCGTTATGCAGTGCACGAGAGTTGAATGAGATTTATAAGATACAAGAGGGCTTTAGAACGCCAGGTGAGTTCATTGCTAATGCTTGAACAGAGGGAGAGAATGCAGAAATGAAGGGTAGGATAAGAGAAGGAAAAAAAGAGAAGAAAAATACGCAGGAGTGAAAGAGAGAGACACGAGTGTGACAGATAAAGAGTGTAACACTAGAAGCTACCAAAAAAAAAAAAAAAAAAAAAATTATATTATTTTAATTTAACATTGATAAATACACATACATATCATATTTATAACACTACAGTTGCTACAACACTAATTATATTAATTTATTTCCACCTTTTCATACAGAAACCACATTCACCGCGCGTCAACTGTCCATCAACCACTCCGATAATTGAGAAACATATTCAAAATCCCAAACAAATATTTATCAATTTTTATAAATGTATGCACTTCACATCATCATCAGAATACCTACCAAGTGCACTAGCCCCGTCAAAGGCACTTATTGTTGTTGTCTAGCTATCAATGTATTTGTATTTGTATATTTTAGTAAAACGTTCCAAAGTTGTTGTCTATATAACTACTACGAAAAAAAAAATCGAATAAAATTGTTCCTTTATGTTAAARCTTAATTAATTTACTTTTACTGCATACTAGCACATACTTCCTTACACATATATTTACATACAAGTACAWACATGTAATTAGCGGCCAACTACATCATTACATTACTCAAACTCCTGCTGTTGTGTTGTCCCAGCGCTGTAAGTCATTGAAGTCCAAATGGCAGATTRTTATTAAAAATAACTTTAACTTRTTTAYTAACTTGTCTTTGTTTTTTTCATTTCATTAAATCGTTATACTTTTCAGTGCAACGCAATCCGCTGCTTCGTTGCGCTTCGTATGAGCCGCAGTCGAATCGTTTGTGCGGTTTATCAGCCGATGCGGCACTCTTCAAGCAATTATCCTTCACGTTGCCGAGAAGAAGACCGAAGTCAACAGCAACAAATGTATGCAATAAAGCCGGCGTTGYCCCGTCGTCATTGACCGCGTCACCGGTGAGCGAGCGCAGTTCGGGCTTCTCTTCCATTGGCTCGGCGGACGAGCGAACACTGCGCTATGCGGCTTTGCTTGAAGGCGTTGAGTGTGTGCGAAAAACTTCGGTCAAATAAGTGAAGCGACTTATGCTAATTAACTTTAATTATTAAGTAATGCACATTTTTGTAAATTTATTAATAAAAATTATATTTTGATTAATACGAAAAAATAATTTATATTTCGAGCTTCTATTTTCGGTGAAATTTGTCCAAAGTTTTTTAATCCGCTTATTTTATTAGAATATTTTCGTTTCAGTAATAAAATCTTCTTCGAATGATGTCATGAAGCTCTCAGTACTTATACCCGAAGAGAAATGCAAGAACTAACGGCTTGACCTTCCCACGCGACATCGCTTCGATCTTTGGGCTCTTGAAAAGTTCCAAGAAGAACCGATGTTTTCGAACCAAATTCTGTTCGGAGTGAGGCCTTGTTTTATTCGTCATGGAAATTTACAAAACGCTTCGTTCCATGGGTTCTTGAAAAGTTCCAAGAAGATCCAACGTTTTGGAGCAAAATTTTGATTTAGGATGAGTCTCACTTCTGGCTCAAAGGGTATGGGGTATTTGGTTTCAACGAGACGGCGCCACTTCCCACACATCGCATCAATMTATGGATTTATTGAGATAACACTTYATTGAGCAGATAATTTCACCTTTCGGGCCGGTCGATTGGAAACCAAGTTCGTGTAATAACAAACCGTAAGTCTTTTTGATGCGGACAATCCCTCTTYGATTCAGACCCAGGAGCAAAAAAATCATGTGTGTCATTCGACGATTACCAGTCGAAATGCTCAAATGAGTCATCGAAAATTATACTCAATGGATGGACAATCAGAGATGTAGCCGCGGTCAACATWTAAYAGAAATAATCGTCATAAAATAAATACCAAAGAATGTTCTTTCGAATGAAAATTTCTGTGTTTTTTCTTTAAAACGAATCGCAAACAAGTATCATACTAATCAACAACTACTGTTAGAGCGAGTACAGCGATTTGCTGTTCTCTGTATAATGAAAGCATCAATAACCACTCTAATACCTGCGCTGGATTAGTTACTCACCTACCACCAATCGRCGTTGCAGTGAAAAGCTCTGCAGCGAAATCAGCTGYAMGAYTSACGACRTTATGTTTATYTTCCACAAGCACCTTCGGACAACTCTTGAGAAGCAGGGGTCGTTGAATTAAATGGACCACATTCCCTCAAACTTTATCCTCAAGATCAAGTTTCAATTCACACTAATAGAGGGTGGATGACGCAGACGGTACAAGAAATACGCAGGTCGCTAAAGACGGTCTACAATTTTCGAAAAGGCTGACTGACGGATCATGGTGAGACGGTATGAATTAAGAACATACAGATTCGCCAAAAGCATAKTAGATCATGTMCAAGCAYACARGKSGAAAACACGCATGCTTTTTACTYACGCCGTTTTAAATAGATTAGAGCACGGCTGTTGGCCTAGTCACAGCTCACAACTCACTGGAATCACATGAGAGCCGTACGGGCATTATTAACGATACCACATATAGCAAGTACAGTGATCATAAGAGGGACGCTGAAACTCCTTCTATGTTTTGTGTGTCCTATATATATAGGAGTTTCGCAGCTCAAGGGAATAGTTGAAGTATCAGAATTAGATATGAAGTCTCTATTAAACTTCGCAAAAAACTTTGAAGTCTTTTATTAGGAAATCTTCAGCTCATATTAAACTGAAATTCCATCTAAGTATAGCGTCACAGTCAGCCAGTAAAACCTACCCAACCTAACAACGGCACTGATTTAACACAATACCTTACCTTGAAGGGACATTTGTTGTATAATATAGACAWTGTACTCAACGACGTATTTTCATACGTTTACATTAAGAAGAATTTGTATGGTTAAGGATTTTTGTTAACAAAAGGAACTGAGGTATTAGACATATATAATTTGGAGTTATCTCAAGCGGTTGGGCTAGTCTAAAGTTCAATTTTTCAATTCATTCTGGAAGTAAGAAAGCGTAAAAGTATTTCTCTGCTATAATAAAAYATTTTCCTTTTCKTTTTCCTTTGGAATATGMCATTTTTGGGCAATTTTTTTTTATAAATACTTAACTGACTCAACATCTTAAGCAGAAGATAGCAAAAACGAACAATATCCCTGCCAACCAATTTGTGAAAAGTTCAAAGCGCTTTGTCTCTTTGTAAGGGTATTATGAACGAGTATATGTATAGGAGTTTCTTAGATACCACAATTGATTGCCGTTCTATGGTAAACCATCCAAGAATTGCTCATGGAACGACCCTAATGGCATCGACCTCTTAACCTAACCTGAATTGGATTACACAAAGTGTTTTTACAACATTCAYACCCTAAGAAAATATATATATTTGCACATTTGCTCTAATTTCAGAGTCATAACCATTTTGCTTGAGATTAGTGAGTTATGAAAATTAAATGTGAGCAAGAAATCACTTGGTGTAATAGATTCTGTAACTGAAGTTATTTTCAATGTAAATTGTTTTCGAATTTTGCTATTTGCGTTGTCCTTCASCCACTGCTGTCCCGTGGCTTGAGTGCTGTTACACCCACTTCAACAACTCCCTCATACACGAGTAGTTTGGAGAGTACATGTGTGATTGGCAGTGTGTCTCTGCATCTATATAGGCCTCTGTTGACCGCTGTAACCGAATATCGACWAGCTACTGACACTGTCAGTCATTGCCCAAAGCAGTGCGCATATTGCAAACATACATATGAATATGTGTACATATGTATGTGCCGTGGCATGTTGCGCCTGCTCATATGCGTTCACRTAATTTACAACAATATAAAGACATTCAGCATAAATCATGTGGCAAACTAAATAAATAAATAAATGTGTGGTAGCCGCAAAACAACATTGTCGTTATAAATTTTTGGTCACTCAATTCATTTGAGCGCTGTTTCGTTTTTGTTTTTGTTGTCGGCTATTTCGTTTGCATTAGCTTAATTGGTTGTTAAAGATATTTATTTTATTAAGAGGCAGTTCATCAGAATGGAGTTGGCATAGGCAAAGCGTTTAAAGGTGTGATGGAAAAAAGAGGTGAAAAAGTGGTGAAAAAATGTGGTGGAAAGGTTGAGTAATAGTTCAGTCGCAGAACATCGCAAAAATATAAATGTTTTATAAACAATTCGCAAGTGGATTTTGGATAGTGAACTACTCATCTAACTTGCTTACTTATACTGTAACTAGAAACGTTTCGAAGATCATAATTCGCGGGGAAATGTCTTCTCAATAAATAATCGCATACCGTGCACAGTTCAGTTAGCGAATTTCTTTCCATACATAGACAAGTTACTAAATATTTTCTGCTACTAATAGAAATAGTTGGTTATGCCTTTTTTTTAACTCAAAAAAAAAAAATGGATTTCTTCAATTGCAACTTAGGGTGCCTGCTTCCGATCAGGTCTCAGTGCTAACCGAAAACTATTGTGTGTTTGTACTGAGCTTCAGCAAGATACAAACGGATTCTACTTTGATTCTACTGAATAATATTCCACGAAATGTGTTCGAGTATTTGTCATCACCACATTGCTCAAATCAACGAACGGTTTTTAGCGAATATTGCTCAACGCTTGCACTGCTTAGAAGTTTACCAGAAAAAAACTTCGACAAACTTGAAGAAATATGATAAAAATATACAAACATATACATTAAGATGTATTGGTACGTTATCGTTTATTACAAATGTGTTAAGAATATTGAAATATTATTCTACCTTGCGGCACCAACCACGCTTGGTTCTAATGCTACTATATTACTCTGTTTATACCCGGACGGACAAAAACTTATTTTACCAGCTAAATATCTTCACGAAATTTGGTATAGAGTATTATTTAACACATTGCTACAAATCTTCAATCAAATTGCTTAAATCGAATCATTACTGCATATAACTGCCATACAAACTGACCGATCAAACTTAAGGTTTTGTATGAACAACTGTTAAATTTTACTAGATATCTGCATGAAATTTGGCATAGAATGTTATTCACAACATCGCTGTAATCTCCGAAGAAATTGTTCAGATCCGACAACTATAGCATATAGCTGTCATACAAACTGACCGTTCAAATTCAAGTTGTTGCATGAAAAACTTTTATATTTCTATTATATTATATTCACGAAATTTCGCATAAATTATTATCCAAAGCAACGCTAAGCTTCAATTATACAAATCTTATAATCATACATCATTATATCATATATCTCTCTTTTATACTAGATTATGCTGTAGGAAATGCACTTGTGTAGGGTATTATAACTGCGGTGCGGTCAAAGTTAGCTTTTTTCCTGTGTCTTTAATTACTCAGCGTAGAAATATATTTTATAACTGTATTTATGTTTTCATTCTTTTTTTGGCAGCTTATGCACTTTGTTGCACACCTTCCGCGGCCACATGTTCAATAGTCGAAACAAAAAATGGAAAAATGCAATAACATCGAAATCAAAATTGTGGCAGAAATCAAGTTCGTGGGTTGCATGCAGTTGCCATAAGAAAAAAATAAGGCGTTTTGCGCCGATTTGTGGCAAGCACGATTTTTGCTGCCTTCACTGTTACTGAGCTTGTTGTTTCAGCCACAGATGTACTATAAATGTGTATGTGTCTTGCATGTGTATGTGTGCACATATACATATATMTTTGTTTGATTACTAGTTAAGGCTGCCTACTAAGTTTCTGAGTTATTATTTTTACACAAACTATTGTTGTTGTTAAAGTGGCTTAAATTTCAACTATTAATTTCTGCCATGATTTTCGCATACTGATTTTGAATTTGCGAAAAATAATCGAAAAAATACTACGGCGGCGAGTCAAAAGTGAAAAAAAAACTGTAACAAAACTTTATGTAAACTTATTTGGGCACATGTGTGTGTGTGCATTCAGAAAAATTGGTGGGTGGGTGATGACGTTTACTGCAACCGCGTTGTGGCCACCGCCTTGCCACAAGTGGGCACTTATGCCACATGCAAGCATTAAGCGCTGCCGCGTGAATGCCTTTGCGGTGACTTTGGCGTGAGTTGTTAGGGCATTTTTCTTTTGATTGTTTATTGTTATTGTCGCCGCTTATTATTCTAACTGTGCTGTGTATGTAACTGCATGCTCATGCTGTGAGTTTGCAGCTAATATTTCTACAGCACCATTCTTGCACTGTTTATTGTTCCATTTTTAAGTGATCCATTGTTGAGGTAAAGCGCATGTGTGGCCACTTTGCATTGACTTCATTTTATTTTWTWTTTTTTTTGCCAAATTTATGTATTTTCAAAGCTCTATTTCAGACACATTGTACTTTTTCAATGGACTTCAACAATACTTGTGTAAAACTAAATTAGTCATTTCAGGCAGCGGCGTTAGCTCATATGCTAATCTGTGTTTAACGGCCGCATGCAACATGCTTGCAAATTTGTTGACTACACTTGTTGTTGTACATGTATATTAAATTTTAWTGTAAATTTGTTTCGTTTATACCAAAAAGTTTTGCTGGCTTTAAGGTAGTAATACATTTTTCAACATAACTTAATGGTAGAAGAGTCAGTATCCAATGGCGGCGTCCACTCAGCTGAGATTTTGGGGGTGGCTCATGATCAGCAGAGTCAAGAGACAAAAATTTGGGAAAAAATTGTTTAATAGWTTTTATATGTCCATTATGTTGGTTGAAAAATGTATAGGGTAGTCGAAAAAGTCTTTTCGTATTTCTAATCAAACTTTAACTTATTTTTTTATATTTATAATGAATTTTAATGAAACAAATATTTATCACTTTTTGTTTTTTCCACCAGAGACATTATTCCATGTAAAACTTTTTTGGTTCTTGGAGAAAAACTGCGAGAAGAATTCTCTTGAAGCCAACTTTGCTATATTAAGGAAGTTCTGCATTGACTGAAACAAATGGTAGTCGGATGGTGCAAGGTCAGGGCTATATGGTGGATGCATCAAAACTTCCCAGCCAAACTTTCTCAATTTYTGACTAGTCATCAAAGATGTGTGTAGTCTAGCGTTGTCCTGATGGAAGACGAGGCACTTTCTGTTGATCAGTTTTAGCCGTTTTTTTCGATTGCTTGCTTCAATTTTATCAGTTGTTGACAGTTAAATGTAGAATCAATCGTTCGACAAGGCTGGAGCAGCTCATAGTGGMTGAAAATGTTTATGATTCGATCTTTACCCAAAAAATATTTTTCCGAAGATCGTGTGGAGATTTCCCGATCGGTAAGGTTGAAAAWTTTAAGTTAATATAAAGAATGGTTTTGGATATATAAACGTATTTGTTAGAATTTTTTAACTTACTGTAAAGGGTTACCGAAAATTTTAACGCGTTTTTTTCGAAACTCTGYTTTCTCRGTTAGTTAGCAAAAATTTATTAAAATTGCTTAGAAGATCGTTTGAAAATTTCAATYCGATCCTTAAAGCTATCCGAAACTTTTTGAGATCAACATAAAATTTTTAGAGAAGAGAAGTAATTTTTCACTAAACAGAAATAGTTTCGGAAAGCTTTACATATCGCCTTGACATTTTACATCTACTACAACTCTTTTCGCTTATGGTTTTGATACCCTTTTACTTGTTTTTTATTTACAAGATTTTCACAGTTCACAATCTTTTCTACGCGTCTTAAAGTACATAAAACTGCTGAGCTCAAAAAAACTTCTAAAAACGCTAAAATTTATCGCCGCTTTCATAATACAGTATCAGCAGATTTATATTTTACAAGCAGCTCATATTGCACACTCAAATAATTGCTAAGAAAAAACAACAAAAATAACATGTATTACTTCAAAACATAGACGTTGATATTAAATATKATATTGCATTGTAACGGACACTTGCTACACATTGTAATTAATCGCCGCCGCAACAACGAAAKACTTAAGCAAGAAACTTTAATTTTTAATGCCAAATAATAAATGTTTTTATGCCGCGACCATTTGTGTGCTTAGTGGGGGTGTGTGTGAGACACGCCGTGGCATATCCTACATGGGTTGGTAATTCGAGCTGATTGCCGCCCATTTGTCTGCTTGATTGGCTGATTGCCGGCAAGACTTTAGAGCCCAAATATTTTATATGGTATATATTTTGTATATATTTTGTAGGTACATATATCTGGTAATATTTACTACAAATGTTTTTTGCACTTTTAATTGTTTTGTATATATATACATATTACTCAATGACTACGCTGCTTAGTACATTACATTAAATAGTTTTTACTTTTGTGGGTGCGGGTTGCTGTTTGTGTGTATGCGTGCAGCTGCAATTAAATGTACAGTAAAATGTTTATGGCTAAGACAGGTGTTTGCTGCGCGTGCGCATGATTAACTTCGAAAATATTATATTCAAACATACATACATATTCGTATAATTATAAATATCAACTAAAGCTGTTCAATTAATTTAGAGAAAATAAATTGGATTTTATTCCTTCAAAAATTTTTTTAAAATTTGTGTAACCTTCTAATAATGAGCATAGCATGTTTGAGCCCATTAACAGTATTTGTGGTTAACATAATAAATRCAACCGAAATATCATGTAAACTTAACAATAGCAGAGCATGTTTACATTAACCAATTTTGATAACATAACATATTTTGCTGGTTTAACAGAACTAAGATTTGACTGGGAATAACATAACACAGCTGATGTTATGAACATATWACATGGATGATTGCATGCATTTGTTAACAGTGGTAATATTTCATTATGTATTGAAAATGTTTTGTAGCTTCAGTATCAATTATATAAACTTAACAATAGCAGAGCATGTTAACATTAGCCAATTTTGAGAACATAACATATTTTGCTGGTTTAACAAAATTAAGAATAACATAACACAGCTGATGTTATGAACATATTGGATGATTGCATGCATTCGTTAACAGTGGTAATATTTCATTATGTATTGAAAATGTTTTGTAGCTTCAGTATCAATTCGAACTCTTTGGAACATAAGTAATTAATATATGCGATTTTATAGTACAAATTAAAGAATAATTAATAAAAAATTGTTAAAGTGGAGGAAATACTGGAGGATGGTGTCATGTGTAGAAGTTCACGTAAGTGAGGAAAGTTGTTTGAGCACCACTCAATTGGGAGTAGCCATAAATGACGCTTTTACATATGGYGCTAGCAGCTCACGATTTCCAGTCCTAGGCGAAGTATTCTCTGGGTAGATAAATAACATTCGTTTAAAGGCGAGMTTAATTTAGAAGGCGAAACATCGCCTTCACAGGGTTGGACGCTGGGTTTGGGACCTTCCACGAAAAAACGCATTAAGGATAACGACTTAGGGTTGATGTCCTCGTTAAAATAAAGGCTGACACCACCGCTGTCCAAAGAATGCGATGGATCGGACATGGACTGATTCCATTAGATCCTTGTGGCATTTACTATAGGGACCAAAAAAAAAAAAAAACTAGCGCAAAATCGGTGTGGGATTCAACCGCCATTTCTTTGAAAAGCGCAAGTGGATTAGGAAACACTTGACTACAACTTAAATCTCCAATTGGCGCCAAACAGCGGGAGGAGACAATGATTCTCTCCACGATATTAAAGAACAAGAAATATATTAACAGAGTAACTATAATACTAAAAGGAGATTCGGGCTAGCTTGAGGATATGTTCACAGAATATGGCGGCGCAATGTCCGAAAATTTTATTACCGTCTATTCGATCGTATATCTCATTTCCTGTATGAATTATAAATCGAAAATAATAAACTCCAGATAGCAGGGATTGTCTAAGTTAGTTGAAAGATTTCTCAAAACTAATTACTTGGAAYAATTATTTACAAGTTTTCTGCTTTGTCAATAGTATCCCCTCTATTATTTTCAGAATACCAGCATTTGAACTGTAACTCAGTAGAATTAAGCTTAATAAAAAATATAATATAATATTTCATAATTTTACTACCGAASCTCACATTCTTATAAATTTGTGGATGCCGAGCACTAAATCAGATACTTTTATTTAATTTTTTTTTTTCAAATTTCAAATTGTTAATTTATTGACAGCTTGTACTCAATTAGTGCCTTGGCAAGCATTTAAATTTGAGCAAAACTAATTGAGCAAAAGTGTGGCTACCACAAAATTGTTATTAAATGAAAAAATATTAAATAAATGCGCTAATTATTCAACATGCCGTTAGTCGATCGTAAAAGAAATCTATGAAAATGCGCCGTCAAAAGTGCTTGGTGGTGAAAAATTGTCGCTGCGCGAAAAATGGAGTAACATGAAAAATCGCCGCATAATCTTGATGTGCGATAGCAATCTGCTAAACCAAATTTTAATCACATTTGAATTTGCTATTGCATGACTTGCAGTGCGCAGTCGAAATGCCGATTTTTATGCCGACTCCAYGCGCACTAAATGGCAGCACTAATGAATTTTATGACCAGCATTTGGAAATCGTATCCAACTCACTGTAAATATTTTATGTSGACAAGACCAAACACTCATAAACCTTAACTACGACAAGTAAAACAAATGCGGCTACTGCAATATGTATAAGYTTAGTAGAGTGGCGCGCAATCGCATGCATATCTAATAAATCCGAGTCCTGCCAAGTGCCAAGCAATGCACAAAGACAGTGGCACATTAATGCCGCAGATAAACGTTGCATATCATAAATTYGCACAAATATCATCAATAAAATTGGCATTTATGCGTGCGTTTGCGAAATTTGCACAGCTATGTGGGCATACGCCCAATTGGAAATTATTATGCATTTATGCGCCTTCTGCACGATTWTGTTGAAGAGTGGCTAATTGGCAACAATATTTGCACAACAAACCGCTGTTATTTGCTTTACTAAGAGCTTTGATTTCACCAAACATTTTTTGCTCCACACAAAGTATAAATAAAACGCTATAATTTCCTGCAGGGTGTAGTTTGCTGGTAGGCGAACGCTGAGTTATAGCGTAAATTTCGTTTAATTGCTGGTATTATAACGCCTATTATCAAATGGGGTATGCGAGTCGGTTCTGTATACTGCGTATTAGTAATATTTGAAGCTGATAAAAGCAAAACAACTATTTTTGTATGACAATAACTATGGCATGAATTTTTTAAAGCTTTGCAGAATTTTCAAAAAACTTCTCTTCTTTAATATTTTTATGATAATTAAAATTCAGTAATTTAAATTTTCTTCAATCTGTTCTTAGAAAGATGAAGTAAACTAAAACAAAAAAAATATTTCCTTTGATGATTTTTGCAACCTAACTATGATTTTATCTTGAGAGAAAACAAGTTGAATATTTGTTGCCTACCTTTTGGCGCATAATTTTATGTCAACTTAAATTTAATAAATAGAATTACCTTGGTCTCATAAAGACTAAATATACTCRAAAATATTTTATCTGATGATGACTRGTACTGGGACATACTTTTAAAAGAGAAAAAAAAGTCATTGCCTACATTTTTGCGCTAAACTTATGACAATTTAAATTTAGTAAATACATWTTCTGCAACTTTTGCTCAGAAAAAGAACTAGTTATATTCTAAAAAATATGTTGTTTCATAATTTTATCACCCTAACTAGGTTTACTCTTAAAAGAAAAAAGTAGAACAATCGTTGGATAACTTTTGGCGCCTAATTCTATATGAACTTTAGTTTAGTAAATACAATTAATGGTCTCATACAATAATGGTCTCAGAAAGACCAAATATTCTCGAAAAATATTTAATCTGATGATAAATCCAAGAATTTACTTTAAAACGAGAAAAAAATGTAATMATTGCCTACATTAAGGCGTTTAATTTTATGACAATTTATATTTAGTAAATACATTTTCTTTAATTTGATTGCAGAAAAAAAGAACTAGTTATATTCTAAAAAATATGTTGTTTCATAATTTTATCAGCCTAATTAGGATGATAGTAGAACAATCGTTGCCTACCTTTTGGCGCCTAATTTATGAAAATATAMATTTGGTCTCAGAAACACCAATTATACTCTAAATATTTTTAATCTGATGATTAGGACTAGGACATACGTTTAATCATTGCCTACATTTTGGCACTAATTTTATGAATTTCATTTAGTAAATATATTTTCTTCAACTTGTTCTCAGAATGTGGAATGGTTTCAGTCCAAAAAATATTTCTTTGATATTTTTTCAGTTTAATTAGAATTTGCTTTTAAAATAGAAAAAATGCAAAAATCGTTGCATACATTTTGGCGTCATGTTGAGAGGTTATACAATTAGATGCCTGTTTTTCCAAATTATCATCTATGCATTTTATTTTCGACAAACATATTCTATAAATTTTTTATATATACATATATATAATATTTTCATTCGAATATCCAATTTCTTCAATTTATTTTTAAAATTGTTGACTCAGCCCAAAAATAATCACTTATTTCTCATTAATAGGTGTAAATTTAGTTTATTGTCAATTATATATAATGGGTTTTAATGACGTATAAAAAGTATGCAAACAAATTTTAARTACTTGTATGGATAATTTGGTAATAGATGTTTTGAGATGACAAATTGTGGATATACATGTGTGTATATATATATTATTATACACATTCAGTAGCGATTGCATAATCATTATTCTTATTTCTTTTATTCCAGTTAGTTGCTGTGGTGCGCCGATGTAGATCAATATCTCTGGCTGATGGTTGATTAGCCAGGATTGCTAGGTTGGTTAAAAATGACACTTGCATAGTAAAAAGCAATAAAAAAAAAAAACAAAATTCATAATAAATTCATAAAGTCAATGTGTTTTGAAAGCCTAAAATCGTGAAAAAAAAATCAAAAAAATATTAAAAAAAAAAAAAAAAAAAAAAAAAAAAAAAAAAAAAAAAAAAAAAAAAGGAAAAGTATAATAAAAAGTAATAATATAAATTGATATATTTGTCATTTATTTTATTAAAAAAGGTATTAATTTTTTTTGGCGAATTTGCCATGCGTTTACACTATGTATTTTTCTCCTGTTGCACTACTATCTCAGCGCGCTGATAAGTATCATTTGATTGAGCACAAGGCGCTAGTAAATACCATTTATGCCACAACGGCGCGCGCTGTGCATGCAGATTTCTCATCAACAACACTCACACAGACACGAGCACATAACAATCGGACACTCTGTGCAAATCAAATTAAGAGTACATTTTTATCAATTTTATCGCGCCGCAACGGCACGAGAATTATCACCGCCACACCATCGCTTTGACGCCAACGTCACAACAGCGTGGCCTCGCAAACTGCGTGCTTAACAGTTTTGTGTTGCCTTTGGCCATACGTGGATGTATGGGTGTGTGTGTGTATGTGTGCCATTGCGACTAGCCTAAATGAAAAATTATGTTGACGCGCTCGTCGAAAAGACGTAGATAAGCCTTGGTTTGCGGCGAAGAAAAATGGCCAACTTGATGCGGTTTGAATGAAAGGCGTGCTAGTTTTCCTCTCGGCTAAGCCAATTATTGCAAAACGGGAACTTTATAAGCGCTTAAGGAAATTAACTTCACTGCGGCAGTCTTTTGTTTTATTTCTTGTGAGTAGTGCAGTTGGGGGGCTGCATATTCGTATTAAGAAAAATTTATAGTAATTAATATAATGTAATAATAGTTAAATATGGAACTGTGCATATTTCTATTTTATGGTAAAATATTTGAGTGTTTGAATTAAAGTAGTTAAGTTTATAATTTTTTATGTGTTCTTTGTCTGCTGTGCAGCGCTCGGAAATAGTTAAGCGTTTTCAAAGTGTGGCTCTCCTCGGCGTTTGAGAAGCGCTAAGGACAACACCAACAATGACACTCAATGTTATTTAAAGCGTTGCACCTGTAGACATAGCTAGTAGGTCCTTAGCGGCGAAAGCTGCTGTTGGACTTAGAGAAGCTTGATGAATCAGGAGTGAAATCTCCACAGCTTCGATTGTATTATTTTTAATCTAGATTACTATATCGCAGAATCTTTTCATGGCGGCGTTCCTTCTCAAGTCASATATCGGAAAGTACGTGGTAGAGTGTTCTATCATGAGATCACCACTAACTCTAGTTTCAAACTACTAAGTGCAGATTCCAGCAGAGAGGAATTTCTGGAAATTATTTGAGCTAACTCAGTTTGTTATACTGGCTTTGAGCTTGCTGACCATGCGCTCAAAATTAATCAAAAAGTGCATGTCCTTATTAGGTTCAAGCGAAATCGCCGGAAACTGCAAAGTGGGTGAGGAATTGAGGAAGTCGATTTTCTGATGTTTTCTTGCGTCCTGGTGCTGGATCATTATACCTCCATTAAGCTCAGCAAACGAGGGTTAACAACCAGAACTTGTACGGCTGCGAAATATTACGGACTCATAATGAACCGTAASAGGTCCYCCGAACTACTGGCTCTTAGCAAAGTGTTTGCTTTTGGTGTGATCATTGTTCTGAAAAATTTGATAGTGATCGTATTATTTCTTACCGAGCAACCTTCTTCTTCACTGTCGTAGATACCGCTTACTCATTTATAGCTGAGTTAATAACATCGCGCCAGTTGTTTCTTCTTCTCGCTATTTGGAGCCAATTCCAGCTACCAAGTGCAGCTAGTTCCTTCTTCATCTGATCTCTCCAATGTAGTGAAGGTCTTCTTCTTCCTATGCTAGAACCAGTGGGTACCGAATCGAAAACTGCTGGAGTATTCTCTTCCATCTGGCCAGCATGACCTAATCAGCACAGCCGCTGTGTCTTGATTCGCTGAACTATGTCATTGTCGCCGTATATCTCTTACAGCTAATCGTTTCATCGACTGCGGTACTCGCCGTTGCCAATGCACAAATTACCATAAACCTGCAGCAAAACTTTACTCTCGAGTATTAATAAGGTTGACTAATCAGGTCATCAGATGATGTCTTTGTTCATGACTCCGTAGCATATAGTAGGACGGGAATAAAGAGGGACTTGTAGAGTTTTGTTTTTTTTTTTCGTTAGGAGATGACTATTTTGTTCAATTGCCTGCTCAGTCCAAAGCTGCACAAGTTGGCAAGAGTGATTTTGCATTAGATTTCAAGGCTGATATTRTTATTAGTATTGATGCAGGCTCCAAGGTRGACGAARTTAACTACAACTTCGAAGTTTTATGACGCTCATAAAAGGCTTCTTTTATGTTTTTGTTCTGATGCGGATTGTGGCTAGATGCTCATCCACCGGAGTGAATGCCAAAACTCGAAGACTGAGTTTGTCCCTCACCAGAAATTCCACACCAAATGTGTGCTATATGGCCGCTTTAGTAAATGTTTCAATGGCCTACTCGTCTTCGGTCTCCGGTTCCGTGCATAGCATTTCTTCGACGGCGGTGACTCTAAATCGTTACGCTTACTACGTTTGCCATGCTCGTCATCAAAAAGGCGGTTTTTCATCGTATTTCGTTGTTTTCTTTTTAACGGAAGTAGTTTCTTAAACCTAGCGCACAACCTCGGCAAGCGATTAGTAAAAATCTTTATACACATTTATATAGCGAGCCGCTTGTTTCAAGACCGACACCCGCTCGCAGCTGCACCTCTGGCGAACAGACGTTGCAATTAGACTTCAGGGAACCCATAAATCAAATATGGCGGAATGACTCCGTTGAAACTTCCKCTCTTTTAGCCGTGATCCTAGGCTTCGTACCGGTTGGCTACCGCAGCTTTACAGGTTACTCACGTTTCCTGGGTGCACAGCGAAGACGCACGAGTAGGAAAATGATTATGGTCTTACAATATTTGAGAAATCGATAGAAAATTTTAAGAATTTCATACGAGCTGTGCCTTTTAACCCGCGTCCTCTTTGAAAATTCGTAACCATACAGTTACTTCGAGCGAGAATAAACCGTCGTAGATGCACAGGCTTAAGGGAGCTTTAATGGCTAATATGGAATTTATTGAAAACCATTTCACGAAAGACTTCTGAGATGTACTTGAGATGATATATTATGTTTAAAAAGGGGTAGGTACGATGAACAATACAGGAAATTTTTCAAAAACAAAACCTTTGCTGCCATTGTACAAAAATAACAACAACAAATCAATTTTATTAATAAAAAATAAATCGGAAATTCAAAAAAAATAATTCCTTTTTGCCATTGAATTCAAGCGTTTTTACCAAGATGCCTAACAGCTACACACCTGCAGTACAACAACAGCAACTTGTCTGAGAAATGCCTGTTTGCCGCAGGAATTCTTTTTGCGCTGAAACTYGTGTTGCTRTTGTTGTTGCTTTTGCCATAYATTTTTCTGCAAATCACTGCAGGTTTTCGTGATAAACAAATAAAGGCCATCAAAATGAGCGGCGGCAGCGGCAACAATAGGCGGTCAGTTCGGTCAGTAAGTCAGCCGGACAGACAATTCGCAATTCAGTGGCATCACTTCACAGTACTTGCAACACCTGTTTTTATAGCGGCGGCCAAAAGCAAAATTCTTAGCGCTAAAAAGTGGAAGAAGAAAAAAAAAAAAAGAAATGACTAAATACAAACAACAACAACTGCAAAAAAAAAAAAAAAAAAAGAAATGACTAAATACAAACAACAACAACTGCCATCAAAAAAGTGAAGCATTTAAGGAGCTGTCCACTTTTTTCATGCACTTCACTTGAAATTGGCCGAAATTAACTTTTGCCATGCAGAGACAGCGAACAATAAGTGAATAAGAGAGCGAGATGAGGAGCGAGAGAGAGAGAGAGAGAGAGCGGGGAAGGACGGCAGCTATTGTCAGAACTGCCGCACTCAGTCGTGGCAGTGGCATTGACAATGGCAGCAAGCGAGTTCGCTGCTTAAGTCTTTCGTTGGCCGACTTCTGTTTGTTTTTGCGTTTTTCGGCAAATTTTTGTTGTACTGCCGCGATTGCTGGCACTGAAACTGGATATATTAAAGGCAAATAATGACAGTCCGAAGATTTACGATTTGTTGTTATTGCTGTGATCATTTGCGGCTGCCACAGGATACTTGATACCCGCAAGCGCCTACAACAACACAAAAACCCAACTAAGGGCACACATGCACGCATACGTACGTACTGAGCGCTGAGGCAGCACGCTGATGGTGTGTGTCAAGTTGCGTGTGGCGTCCGCAGTACTTAATTACCAGTTTCACTTTTGACAATATCTGTTTTTTGAGGTTATAAAATTTTTCTTTCTTGATTTTTAGTTGCCTCTTATGTTATACTCCTTCTTGTGCTTGTTTCTTGCTTGTAACCGTTTTTTCATATATTCTGTTGTTGTGGTTTGTTTATTTGTGTTTTTGTTGCTGCAGTTGTTCTGTGAGTTACTACCGTTTCATTTTCATTTCTTAATTTCAGCGCTCGTTTTTATATGTTTTAGGTTTTTACACATTTTTTCAAGCCCTAGCGCATCGCATTAACGCTGTATTTCATTACGATGAGTGCCAAAAGAGGTTTTACGATGTGTTAATGGAAAATTTTATTTCACTTGACAAGTTCTTTGATGAGTCTGTGTTTTTGCTGTTGTATTTTTTGGTGTAATATAGACTCATTGAAGGAAATCATATTGCAAACGTGAATATTTTCGCAAAAACACCTTTTAAGCGTGCACTTTGCAAATACTTTGTTGCACTTAAGCAGCTTATTAGTTGGTATTTCCGTTAGTTTCCTGTTGTTGGTCTAAAAATGTGTGTGCTCGTTAAATTTTACTTGATTGTGTAAACCTTTTTTATATTGGTGTGCAATTTTAAGGTGATTTAGGTGTAAGAAAATTAGGTATGTGTAAAATTTATTTGCCTTCAACGATATACACGTTTTTCAATATTAAGCACAATCGAATGATATCTATATTTCTGGAATTAAAATTAGCCATTGCGTTTGTTTGTATATACATATTAGGTTGACAAAAAAGTCTTGCGGTATATTTATTGAATTTTCAATTGTTCATAAATTTTTTTGTGATGACTCATGCCCAGCTCTTGACCGATGCTACGGCTGCTACTATGCCGGTCTCTATCGACCAATTCAGCGATTTTATCACAATTTTCGACGACAGGTCTTCCGTAGCGTGGCGCATCGTCGACCACCTCTACACCAGAACGAAAACGTTAAAACCATCGTTGTGCGGTGGCAATGGAAACTGTATCGGGTGCATAAACTACACAAATTTTATTGGCGGCTTGAGTTGCATTTTGGCCTTTATTGTGGGAGTACTGTAAAATATGCCGTATTTTCTCTTTATTTTGCTTTATGTTGTTTGCTACGCTATAACTCACGAACGACTTAAAAGAAACTACATATAGTATATATGAGTGTGGAAATGTTTAGTTTAGAAGATGAGTATACATTTTGATATATTGTTTTTAGAAACGAAATCGGACAAACAAATTTTCAAATATTCGGTAGTCGAAAATGAAATGCGTGGTACGCTATATATAAGATACACATATTAGGGTGACTCAAAAAAAAAAAAAATATTTTTTTTCGTTTGGTACTCTGAAAAATAGGTTCCTACAAATACACCTCTAAGGAAGCCTCTCCAAAAACCTATGAGTTTCAGAGTACCAAACGACATTTTTTTTATTCACCCTTATTTGCATTGATTTTAAAATATTCGGTAGTCGAAAATGAAATGTATGGTTCGCTATATATATATATATATTAGGGTGATTAAAAAAAAAATTTTTTTTTTTTTCGTTTGGTACGTTTGGTCGTTTGGATAAATAGGAGAGACTTCCTTAGAGGTGTCTAGCTCTAAGGAAGTCTCTCTAAAAACCTATGAGTTTCAGAGTACCAAACGAAAAAAATTATTTTTTTTGATTCACCATAGTATGCATTGATGTTTGTCGATGAATATCTCGTAAACGCCTAACTTAATCGAAAAATCATAAGAAACCATTTTTATAGAGCAGTAAACTTCCTACAAAAGCTAAGGACAAGATATTTTTTCAAGTAGTTGGAAGCGAGATATAAATTTTTTTTCTATGTTAATAAGAAAAAAATAGAAAACTGTAGTTGGAGGACCTTCCCGTTACAATTAAGAACTGATTCTTGGAGGGACTTTCTTAGAGGTGTCCAGGAACCTATTTTTTAGAGTACCAAACGAAAAAAAAATTTTTTTTTTGAACCACCCTAATATATGTATATAAATATATATAAATAAGCTCTCTGTCCTTATGTTWAAAAAAAAGTGTTTTCTATATTTTCATACTGAAACTATACGAGTTCGTCTTTATGGCAAAATGTATGGTTTAGTTATACAATTTCAATACAATGATCAAAATAAATCTACTTATTCTGTAAAGGTAGATCTCAACTAAACTTATCTCATCTCATCTCATCTCATCTCATCACATTTCATCTCTTTTCATCTTTTTTTTATCTCATTCCAGCACATCTCATTTCATTTAGTCTGATCTGATCTCTATTCATCTTAACTCATTTTATATCATCTTATCTGATCACTTCTCAACTTATCTCATGTGACCTCATTCTATTTCACCCCATCTCACCTCACCTCACCACACCTCACCTCACCTCCTTTCATAATTTCTCATCTAATCAAACACTTCCTGCAAAAAATGTTCAATTAGGCACTAGCTCATCTGAGAGTAGGGTTCAACTGATGTAAAATTCTCTCAACTTTCAGTTGAGTTGCAGTTGCCTATATTTTTTGGCAACTCATGCAAATTAATGCGTATGCATGCAAAAATTCTGCATCAAACSTCTGGTGATCAGCAAGATTTGCAAAGCAAATACAACACAACCAGCAAATCTGCTAAGTCACTAACGCATAAGAACAAGACATTAAAAATCAATGAATCGAATAAAATAAAATGAGAAAAGTCGAGAATAACTTTGCAGCTACAAAATCCTTTGGAGAAAGCTTAACTTGACCTAGTTTAAATTAAATTCTCCCTTATAGACGCTTACATTTGAAATTCTTGAGGTATATAGCAAAGAAAATAATTAGAAAAATCCATAAACATTACCTAAATCTAGCCATATGCCTGAAATATCAATTTGATTTTTCAACTTCGGTTCATAAATTCAGTATATATGTAAATTTGCACGGAAAATTTTTTTAAGAAATGCGAAACTCCATCAACTGTGACAAATTACATGAACACACAGACTAACACACTTACATGTATATATGTGTGTGTGTACAAAAGCCATCAAGCACTTTGCGTACAACATAGTTAATAACGGTGAGTTTGCGTTGTCGCCATGGGCGCACACGCCAGCCAAAACAAGCAAGAGCGCAGCGTCCATTATGCCAGGCCCGCAGCGCAGCTCATCAYCGCCAATGCCAAAGTGTTGATTGTGACTTGGAGGGAACATTTTCGCTTCTTTACTTTTTTGCAGCCGATTTCGCACGCATCCTACTTGCTGCAGTGTCCAAAATTCGCAAAACAGCGCATCATTGCAGTGCCTTCGCAAAATATTGTGGTCAGTTCATTGTTAGTGCTGTTACTTGTTTTTTGAGTTACTGAGGCGTTGCCATATTATGTGGCGTCGCTGATTTTCGCATGATTGATTGCGTTTATKTCGCGGCCAAGCGATTACGTTATCAGCATCTTGAGCACAGCTGAGAGGCAACAGTCGTGTCAGCGTGTTGCTGCATTAACTTCCTTGTTGTTGCTTTTGCTGTTTTTACTGCCTTCACGGTCGTTTGTCATGCGTTTTGAGTGCCTCATTTTCGGAGTGCATTAATTTTAATTACTTTCTCCTGATTGCATTAATCGCTAAATTTTATGTTGCATATTTTTACCGTTGATAACTTAATTCCGCATGCGTAGGGAAATTTATTGAAGGCAAGCGAAATGGAAATTACCCAAAATATAAGTTGAGTATTAATATGGCGGTTGTGATTTTCGCCAGATCATAATTGATATRAAGGAAAGAATCGTGGCGCCTAAGGAGTGAATAGTTTTGAAGTTTGTCTCCTTCGTCATGGATACTGYMGAAGGTTGGTGCATGCCTTAGCATTCAGTTCGAGACTTAACCGGTATTATAACTTGGGATAAGCCGATGCAAACGGGATCGCCGCAAAAGCAGCACTTGGTTGGAAAAGGTACGAGTCGATTTCCATATCTCATCTTGCGCTTTTGTCTCTGGAGACCTTTAAAAATCGCTTTATTATTAGATCCATATTCATATATACATATATGTTTATAAGGCATAAATATTTGCCAAAACGGTTTTGGAGAAGACTTTTTGGGAAACTAGTCCTTATTGTAAATGGACGAAATCGTGAACACTGGTTCCGGTTATCTTGAGATCCTCGTCAAGTCTTGCATCTCAATGCATCTTTTAACTTTGGAAACCGATGAMCACCCAAAACCGTGCTGCYAAAMCTGTTGAGCTGCACTAGGWAATCCATAAATAATTTKTCAGGAAATTCGGAGTTTCGGGTTTCTTATAGAGCGCGATTTCTCACGAAAACTCCACCTCAGTTTGACTTACAGGTATGTTAGGTTCAATGGCTGATCCCCAGTTCCCACTTCGGCTACTATATCCAGTCTTTTTTGAAGCCAAAAGGACCGAGCTCCTGTACTGGTCATATAAATCAGCAAAGCAGGTTGGGCTCAACAAAAATTTGTTAAGACGTTTAATTTCTATTCCTAACAGTTGAGTAAGATTTCTGAGGTTGTGAACTCCTAATTTTTGGTGTGTGGTGTGGTGAATTATTCCGTCATCAYCTTCGTCAGCTTTCATACAGCTTTTGCTGCTGATGTCCGGTAAGCTTTTCCATTTYACAGCATGGACGCCGACCACTCAATGGCCTGTTAGAGCTCCCACAATTAGGAAGAGCTTAGTTTTACTAAGAGGAAAGAGTTCACTGGATGTCTTATGAACCGTCTTGGACCAAAAGGATCTTGCGCCAAAGCATGAACCGATATCCAAACTCCAGTGAAGGTCAGCTATCCCGTAGTAGAGAACACCGTACTGAAAGCGAAGCTTTGATGCCTTTCTTTGCCAGAACGTCAGCTTTACAGTTACCTGTGATTCCATTGAGACCTGGTATCCACACTAATCTTATCAGAAAGTGGCTCACTGCCATTGATAACAAGAACAGACATTCCTTGAGCAGCTCTTAATAAACGGTTAGTGAGCTCAAGTCTCGTTTCGCCGCATTGCCATTAGAATGGTTAGTCATTTCCTTGAAGTAGGCTGCAATACGGAGCGGTAAATCTAACACTATCTTAATGGCAGCAACCAGGACTTGAAAAGCATTGCAATCGTCAGAAAGTCTTCTGTTGGAGTTTATAGAGAGCTCCTGACAATATACCCCTCCACCAACACGCTCCACGTTGCTTTAAAAAAAATTCTGTATTAATTTCTATTGACAATTTTTTGGTTTTAAACTTCTTCTCTTCTATTTACGTTTATGCTTAATGTTAAGCAAAAATAATTTCGGACTTGAAAAGCAGTACTTGAGTATATTTAATTCTTATGTTTTCATTTATAACGGCATTTACGTACAAGTCCAGTTTCTATAGCAAGTTAATTGCTTTTTTGACATACAAGCAGCAGCAACAAGTTGTGCGTGCGTGCGTGTGTGTTAAATTAAATCCGATTCGGGCGTAATTGAGGCGTGGCACAGCAACATGCCACACTGACAGTTCCATTGCCTATCACGCTACACACCTGATGGCCGAGGCTGAGCTGTCACGTGTAACACTTTAATACTCGTTTCCCATTAAAAACTGTCAAAAATCATTTCAGCTTTTCGCCCACGAAGGAGCAACAAAAATTCAAAATTTTACGAAAAAAAAAAAAAAAATATTAAAATAATAAAAAGGCAGATGAAATGAAATAAAATAGTTTGAGAGAAAATTATGTCAAAAGAAAAGTTTCGATTGCAACGAAGTCGTGCTAAAAAAATAATTTCCTTTCGATGTTGAATATACATATCGTCACCTAAAAATGCAAAATATCGTAACATCGCTTTTCATAAGTTTACAGGCGAAGCAAAAACCATACAAAAGAAACCACTAATATTGAAACAAAATTTATGTTTCGGTTATGAAATGGTTATATGTGACAGCGGAAGCTGACAATTTTATGCTCCTTATATATGATATGATGAAAGAAATATCATTTTTGTAGAGCATATTATTTAATACAAAATCCAGGAAAATCGATTTTTTTTTCAGTTGGTTGGAGGCCAGTTTTTAACTTTTTTACCTGATAATAAGAAAAATAGGAATCCTTTAATATTAGCTTGAAAACCCCCTTTCAAAACACATGCAAACATTCAATCCTTCAATAAAAGGTTAGGCAAGCGTGAAGCCGTCTGCGCAGCAAACGCCAGGCAGGGTCAAATAACTGCACGCAAGAAGCTTTGATTTATGTGAAAAGCCCAGCGATAGCCRAAAGGTACTGAGTGCAGTAATATAAGTGATAGCAGAAGCGACARAAAACAACAAAAATAATAATTTACAGCTAAATTATGTGCTCGAAGGCGCTTAGTGGACCCGCTGTTTTCGGCGAAAGCTGACTGCCGCTGTAGCAGCAACAAGTCAACAAAAGTTGCAACGTGTTGCTGTTTGATGAATATTTAATTAATGTGCTTGTACCTTCTGTGTGAGTATAATTTATGTGCGCTTGCTTTGCGTACCACGTGCAAAATTTGTGATAAGTCACGTGTTTAGGTATCCCCGTGGAAAAATTTGAAGACAAAAAGTAATATTGCCGCCAATTTTGTGAATTTTTCTTTTAACTAAAAATTTTGATATGCAGAAATACAGGACGAGCCGCTGGAAAATCAAAGAAAATTGAACAAAAGTCTTTAAAGGTTTTAACACAGCTAGAAGGCCGAAAAACGCGAATTTTTTCTGGGAAAACTTTTAAATTTATTAATTCAAAAATTTGTACACTAATGTATTTTAAAACTTAGTATTAGTGAAATTATTTATTTGGAAAGGAACTACAGCTGATCTCCGAGAGCATCTCTCAGAAAAGACGTTTTGTGTCGTTAAAGTATTGTTAAGTCTAGTAGCAAATCGAAAAAATAGAAAATGAGTTTGAAGAGTACGGTAAGAAGGTCGCTTTGGATATGCTTGGTTATGCGAATTCCGATCCTACATTCATGGCGGGCATGACAGACTGCCCGTAAGAAGTATTAATAATGATGTGTTTGTGCGAGAACTTCTGTAGGAATTGTAGATGAACAGTTCATGGATTTTACAGGATGATAATGCTTCACATCGAGCTACGCCAAAAATGCACTGAACACCATCGATCAATCACCGTTTTTAATAGATTTGCCTCCGTGTGATTTTTTCTTGTTCCTCAAATTGAAATTGCTRTTCCGTAGAAMCCATTTTYAGTKGRTSGAAGAGATTAAWAGAAATTCGCTGAAGGAGCTGAACGCCATCCAAAAAAAGGATGAAAAGTGGTACGAGGACTGGAAATGACATAAGTATGGGTATAACTTTAAAGACGACAAAACATATTTCGAAAAAAAAAACCGCTAGTCACCTTTCTTCGAAATCAATTGGAGACCCGCGGCGGAGTCAAGAGAAACCAAATTTTTTAAATGAATCGCTGATTAAGAAAGTACATTAAATTATGAAAGAAACCTTATTTTATTTACTAATTAAATAAGACGACGCTTAAAAATAATTTTTTCTTAAGGAAGGCAATATAAGTCGAATCAAGCATATTCAGCATTATGGGGGATTATAGTTTTCTACTTTTTGCGATTTTTCTTTGTTTAAATTAAAGGAATTTCTTTCAATGTTGTGCTTAAATTTCTAAATTTTAAATTTCTGCCTTT